>NC_043705.1:147666295-147749835 GCF_006229205.1 Suricata suricatta
GAAACCCTCCCGGCCGGAGCCGCGCGCCCTCCCGCTCCGCGTGCGCTGCCCGCGCCCATCGCGCCCCCGAGGCCTCTCCCAGCGTCTGTCCGCTCGGGGTGTCCGGCGCCCCTCGAGGCCCCTGCACTCGCCGCGGGAACCCAGGACGCTTTACTCATCGCCCCCAGTCCGCGCCGTCGCGCACCTGCGCCTTCGGGGGCAGAGCCTGCACCCGAGAAGTGGGGGCCAGGCTCCCTTCCCCTCCCCAGCCCTCCCTTCCCCTCCAATCCCCTGCCCTCTCCTCTCTTGCGGCCTGGATCCTGCCTGCTCCAATGGGCTATTGAGAAAAATCAAAAGGACTAAAAAGTTTTATAAACTATAGGGGCGCCTGGGTGGCTCAGTGGGTTAAGTGCGACTCCTGACTTCAGCTCAGGTCACCTTCTCATAGCTGGGGAGTTTGAGCCTGGCATGGGACTCCACGCTGATTGGATTCTCATTCTCTTCCCCCTCTCTCTCCCTCTCAAAATCAATAAACTTTTTCTTAAAAAGTTTTACCAACTCTAAAATTTAATATAATACTTTCACCCTGACCTTCCCAGAACAGCCAGGTCGTTTGTGCAATGTCGCAATCCAGGACCTCTCAGGGTGGCACCAGGCCAGTGAGTGGCTGCATACGCCCTGCTCAGCCCAGCTGCGCACTGCAGGTGCGGTCTCCCCTTGCCCTCTCCTCCCTGGACCTCGGTGGGCTGCTCCTTCCTCTCTTCCACACTGAAGGTATGTGGGCCTGGCCCCTGCCCCACCAGATGTCTTGACTTTGAACCACCCCAACACCCCCATGAGCCTGGCCTCACATCCTGAGGTCTCTGCCCAGTGTCTGAGGGGCCCTCACAGACCCTAGTGCAGTCCTATGACACTGTCCTCACTGGCCCACCATGGATTGCTCCACCCCCATCCCAAATCTAGTCCCTGGGCGGTCTCCAGGGTGCCGCCTTCATCCAAGCCCCACCAGGCATCCCCACAGCTGGTCCTGTACTGGCTCCCACACCCATCCCCACAGTCGCAGCCAAAGGTATTGCTCCAGGCCCCTACCAGGCCCTGAGCAAAATCCCATCTCCCCAGAAGCTCCCAAGGTCCTTCCCTTCCTAGACTCACTGATGTGCTCTGAATGAGCAAGCATGTGTGCCTCAGAGCCTGCACATTCAGTGTCCCTTCACAGAAGTGCTCTTCTCCAGATACCCACAAGAGAGCAACCTGTGTCCTCAAAGAGAATACCCACTCCCAACCAAGGCCACCCCTGCCCATCTCTCCTTGCTCTGTCTTTGCACTTGAAGTTACAGCAGGCAGCAGATGAACGTCCAGTCCGTTCACCCCCATTCAGGAAGAGCACAGCACCTGCCGCACAGCAAATGGCTTCATATTATCTTTGACGTGAAGCAACTTGCAGCTATATTGCAATACATCGTGTTTTTAAGTGGCTAAAAGCAATACTTGCATCTCGATCCAACTTTTTTAATGTGCATTCTGCGCAGAGAAAATCGAGGTTACAGGTGAATGTTTCTTTTTACTTTTGAAAATTTCTACAATTCCTGAACATTTTAGCAGGAACATGTAGTACTTTTGTATTTTGTTGTGCTTCTTAAATAAGTAAGCATGTGTATGATTTCCAGGGAGGGGGAGGGCACACCTTGGCAGCAGTCAGGGGGTCCAGGCCTATGGTGGGACCCTCTCCCAGGTCTGGAGCTTCGTAGTGAGAGCTGGCACTACCGGGAGCAAGAAGAGGCACCTCCACACCCCGGGGACTCCCTTCTAGCTTCACTGGTGAGGCCCCATGAGGAACGGCAGGAGCAAGACACTTCACTGCTACTTCCCAGGACAGGCCCAGTGCTGGTGACGCTGCACGGCCCCCGGTGTGGAGGAAAACCAACGTCCAACCCCCCCTCCGCCCGGGAGGCTGCCCTTGACGGCGTCATCACCCACCTCCCCGCAGTCCACGCCTGTGAAGAGCACACAGCGAAGACCCCCCAGGCTCTGCCAGTGACCTTGCCTGCACAACTGGCCTTCCCCAGGCTTCACAGGTGCATTTCCTCTGACTGGAAGGCTCCTCCCCGCTCATCCCGGCCTGGCCTCACTTCCCTCAGTGCCACGTTTCCTCTAGAAGGCAGAGGACACCCCGTGTCCCTCACCACCTGGCATTGGGGACTTGGGGGGGGGGTGCAGGAATGTCCATCCACCTTGTACCTTGCTGCAGCCCCACAGCTGGGAACCACCCACTATGGGGGCAGAGAAGAGGAGGGGGGGCGGGGAGAAGAGGGCCAACTTGCCGTAGTCCATTTCCTGACATATTTACTGTAACTTATTTCCTCTCTTGCACAGTCGCTCCCACTCCCAACGCCCCAGCCCTTCCTAAACACGACTCCTGGGCTTGGTTTTCTCTGAAACAGCCTTTGTCCTCTACATCCTTCGGCAGCTCTGAAAACGAATTCACAGTGGAAACAGCTTTCCCGTGTGCTGTCCCCTGCTGCGTGGCGGGTCCGTCCAAGTCTCAGGGTCCCCTGTCCTTGTCTGGAACAGTGAGGGCCTCCTTGTCCCTGGGCTCTGATGCTCCTCAGCACGGCTTTGTCCATCTGCAGTGTCCTTCCAAACTAGCCTCCTTTAATTCTAAAAAATGACTTCTTTTTGGTTTGGAAATTTTCTTCCCTAATTTTTCTGTTCTTTAGCTTTTTCTCTTCTAGATAGACTATTTTTAACCTCTAAGAGTTCGCATTCTGTATTCTTTCTTAGAGAATTACAGTAAAACCTTGGATTGTGAGTAACTTGTTCTGTAAGTGTTCTGAATGGATGAGCAAACATTTCTGATAAATTTTAACTTGATAAATGAGCGATGCCTTGCAATACAAGTAGTATGTGACACCGAATGTCACGTGATCACAGCTGAGCCAATGGTTCTTCTCTCTTTTGCCACAGGATTATGGACGATTGTCTCCCATGCTCAGTGTCAGGCCATGGTGTTTGGCAGAAATCAGTGAGATTTCAGAATGTTGGAAGGTGCCCACAACTGGCATGGTGTATTTCTTGTCACTCCAAAGCACCTGTGGACCGTCCTTTGTTTTTCCACACAAGACTGAGCTTAGGAATGCTTTGCTTCGTTCTAAATCAGGCTGCCTGCAGAGACAGACCCTTCTGTCTGCTGCCTCATTGCCAGTTACATGAAATACAGTAAATGACAAGAGTTTATTAGTACTGAGCTGTAGCAACATCTGTGCAGGCATATACAATGGCCCCCGTGCAGAAAAAGGTTGATAAGAAAGGCGGTAAGATGATTACAGCGCAAGTTAAGAAGGAAATTGAGAAGTATGAGCAAGGTATGTGATTGGCTGAAATGGCAAGATTTTATAAGAAGTCTACATCAAATTTTTACAATATTTTCACAATATTAAAGAAGGAAGGAGAGAGCTAGATGCAGCAAAAGGAGTCACAAGAATATCAAAGCAACAGCCACATTTTCTGGAAGATGTAGAAAAGTTGCGTCTGGCTTGTATAAATGAGAAGCGACTAGGAGGTGACACTGTGGCCGAGACCTTCATCTGCCAGAAGGCAAAAGCCTTGTAAACCGACCTTGTAAGTAAACTGCCAGGTGCGTCAACAGAGGAAAAAGAAGTCTTCAAAACAAGCAGGGGACGCTCTGATGATTTTCAGAGGCACGGAGAGGCTCCAAGTGCGGACGCTAAGGCAGCTGAGGTGTTCACTACCAAGTTCCAGAAGCTCGTGGTTTCTGAGCGTTGCTTGCCAGGGCAAGTATTTAACTGTGATGAGATGGGGTTTTTGGAAAAAGAGGCCAAAGAGGACACACATTACAGAAGAGAGTGCAGCGCCCACTCACAAATCCAGGAAAGACCGTCTCAGCCTCTTGTTTTGTGCTAACGCAAGTGGGGTTTCACAGTGAGGCCCCTGCCCATGTGTCATCCTGAGAATCCACGAGCCTTCAGGAAGTGCAAGGTGCAGAAGAGCAGCTAAATGTTCTGTGGAGGTCCAAGGGCCAGGCGTGGGTCACTCGCATCTTCTTCACTGAGTGGATCAACAAGGTGTTCGGTCCTGCAGTAAAGAAATACCTTTTAGAGAAGAGTCTGCCGCTCAAAGCCTTGCTGGTGATGGGTAGTGCACGTGCCCATTCTCCAGGCTTTGAGGATGACTTACTGGAGGAATTCAAGTTCATTAAGGTCATTTTCTTTCCTCTCAGCACCACTCCAATCCTCCGGCCCATGGATCAGCAGGTCACTTTCAACTTTAAAAAGCTTTACTCAAAAGCACTATTTCCATGATGCTTCAAGGTGACTGAAGAAACAAACCTCACCCCATGAGAGTTTGGGGAAAATCATTTCCACATCGTGAGCTGCCTCAAGATCACCGATAGAGCCCGGGGCGGGGTCAAGGGAGCCTCAGTCCTGCCTGGAAAGAACTGTGTGGCTGTTTTCATGGCCGTGACTTATAGGGGCTTGCTCATGAACAGCAGCTGCTCTAGTCAATGAAATTGTGTCCTTGGGGAAGACCATGGGGCTGGGGGTGAGTGAGGATGACATCCAGGAGCTGGTGGGGGAACGTAGCTGGGAGCCGACCACTGGTGAACTGATGGATCTGCATCATGAGCAAGAAAAGGAGGTTCTGGAGATCTCGTCTGCAGAGGAATTCCTCACTTCAAATGAGATTAGGGAGATGTATGAAATGTGGGAAACAGCAAAATTTTGTAGAAAAGCACCACCCGAATAAGGCTGTAGCAGAGCGAGCAGTGAATCTGCTTAACAGCAATGCAATGTCACATTTCCACGAAATCCTCAAACGGAGGCAAAAGCGTCATTGGATAGGCTCCTTGCTAAAATTGCATGAAAAGAAAGAGAGCCCATTGAGCCAACAGATAGCAGTGATCCCGTCAGTGACAGTGAAAGTCGTCCTACACCATCATCCTCCACTCCCGTCTCCCTCACACCAGCCGAGGTTTTTTAAAGGGAAGTGGAGGTTAATTTACTTTTCTTATATTTTGTGTTTTATTATTTTGTATTAGATTACAGTATTGTGATAATTTTTATATGAATGTTTTCAGGTTGTAGAACGAATCATCTGAGTTTCCATTATTTCTGCCTTGATACACAAGTGTTTTGGATTACAAGCATGTTTCCAGAATGAATTATGCTCTCAAACCAAGGTTATAGTTCTTTTTGAAATGAATGCAATGTCTTCAATCATCTTTGAGATATTGGCTGTAAGTTGGGTTCTAAGATGTTTCTTCTGGTTCCTGAGTTGCTTCTTTTACAAATGTCAGGTGTCAAGAGTGAGGCTCTGCCCTAAAAGGCATGTTCTCAGGTGCAGAGTTTCTGATTTCCTGCCCTGGGGCAGAGGGCCTTGCTCTGCAGGAAGCTCATCCCCCTCCGCTGCCACTGCCCTCCTGCACCTCCTGCACTCTGCAGGAACTAGAGCTTCTCCCTGGGACTTGGGACCAGGCATCTCCTGCACCATCAGACCGTGAAGCGTTGTCTCCCTCTCTGGCTCTTCGTATTGTTGGAAAGCAATTTCAAGAGGAGCTCTGCTATCTTAAAACCCTCTGAATTGTGAGCAGCTGGTCTGATCCTTTTCTAAGTAAAGTGAAGCCCAGTCTGGCTGCCTCGAGGGTCATCTGGTAGGAAGGATGGATGGGTCAGATGTGACCTCTGTGCCCCCCCCCATGTCCCTGCATGAACAGGGTGAGGTCAAGGATGCCCTCCGTCCAAACGGAAGCCTGACCCCCCACTTATCCTGTGACCTTGGCCAAATTATGGGCCCTCTGTCTCCATTTTCTTATCCATGAAACAGCTCAGTATAGACAAATGGAACAGAGTAGAGTACATAGAAATTAACCCTCATATTAATGAGGTCAGTGATGCTTGACAAGGGCGCCAAGACAATTCAATGGGGAAAAGACAGTCTTCCCAGCAAATGGTGGTAGGAAAAATGGAGAGGCACATGCAATAATAACAATAATTATGATACAACTATTTCAAAATAGATCTAAGATCTGAAATAAGAGAGAAAACACTTAGAAGAAAACATAGGAGAAAAGCCCATGAAATTTACATTTCTCCAAAGACGACAAATGAATGGCCACCAGCACCTGAAAAGATGCTACGCATCACCAATCATTAGGGCAATGCAAGTGAAAACTACAGGAGATACCACTTCACACCCAGTGGGATGACTACTGTCAGAAACTAACAACTACCGGTGAGGATATGGAGGGATGAGACCTGGGGCACTGCTGGGAAGAACGGAAAATGGGGCACCTGCTGCAAAAAACGGCCTGGAAGTTCCTCAGTGACACTTAGTGACCATGTAACCCCCCATTCTGGGCACACAACCAGACGTCTGACGAAGAACTGAACGGAGTGACCTTAAGAGACAGTTGTGCACCAGTGTTCATTATTCAGCCACCAAAACGTGGACACAAACCTGTCCACCAACACATGAACGGATGAGCAAAATGTGGTGTTTCCACACACTGGAGTATTATTCAGCCTGGAAAGGGGATTCTGACGCCTACAACATGGAGGACCCTTGACGTTATTATACTGTTAAGTAAGCCAAGCACAAAAGGACAAATACAGCATTTCCACTGAGATGAGGCCTTTAGAAGTGTCAGATCCACAGATGTGAAGTAAGACGGTGGGTGACAGGGGCTGGAAATTACAGTTTAATGGGGACAAAGTTTCAGTTTGGGAAGAGGAGAGAGTTCTGGAGACGGAGGGTAGTGATGGCTGCACAGGACTGTGAATGTACTTAATGCCAGGAAACTGTACTCTTAAAACTGTAACAATGTAAATTTTTTGCTATACATACTTTAACACACACACATGCACATAAGAGGGAAGAGTCTCCAGCTTTACTTTACTTGCCAGGTACATACGGTCCAGCTTCAGAGGCGGACATGGGCCAGATTCCTAGGGCCTCTGATCTCGTGGGGGTCAGACACTGATCACATACACTCAGGTACACACACTTACACACTCACGCTCACATGTGCACCTGTGAGTGATGCGATGGGGAAGTGCTGCGAGCCCCAGGTTACTCCTGGGCGCACATCTGCTGGGTGATGTGATGGTGAGGGACGAGGGGACACACGGTTCCCGGCAGGACAGCCCCTCTGCCTGGGGACCAGAGGATTCAGGTGACAGGATGACCCTGAGGACTGCTCAGCCACACAGCAGGGAAGACGCACCTGTCATCTCTTCCACCTGCAGCCCCGACCCTCCCCAGGAGGAGCCTCAATCCTGGCCCACCCAGCGGAGACCATCCTCTCTCTGTGCCCAGACCCCCACCTGCTCTCCCCCACGACCAGGCCCGTCTGAACTGTGACAGTGGCTCTCCCTGTTGGCCAGGCTGGCTTTAGTGTACCACAGCTGTGGCCCTAGCTCAGGCCTTCCTGACTATTCCAGGGTTATTTTCTTTACAAAGACCAAGGGTTAAAGCTGGCTGAGAACTCTGGGCATCTTCGGCAGGCTCTTCACCTTCCTGTGAGTCAGAATAAGAGCTGGGTCATCAACACACCATTCAAATGGCAAGAGAGAGGTGTGTGAGAGCAGGTGATCAAGGGCCCAGAGACTGGGGGGAGAGGGTCAGGAGGGGAGGGGTGAGGGACAGGGCACGTGGGGACGGAGGTGATCGGGTATTGTGGGTGGCTATGGAAGCTGGCCTGGCCTCAGGGAGGCCAGCTACCCCAGGGTGCTCTGCCTGCCCATCCCAAACACCCATGTCTAAGCGGACGCAGGACACAGCTTAAGCAAAGTAATAAACAAAAAGCTGCCCAAGTAAGTCTTTGGTCACAACTTTCCAGGGCAGGTGTTGCTGCCTTCAGATCGTAAGCCCCAGTCACTCTGGTTTCTCTGTTGCTTCTGTTAATTCCGTGCTGGGAGTCTTTGGGGTCACACTATGATCAGGCACCCCGGGCAAGCGTCCCTGCATGGCGTTGACTGCACTGCCCCCTTGCGGCTGAAGGACAGCTCCTGAAGCTGGGCTGGCTCCCTGTGCAGGGAAATGCTGGTGTAGCCCTTGGAAGAAAGAGCATCCTTACACTTCCGCACGTCCTACTTGGGGGGCCTGGGGCCCCCAGGACGATCTGCTCTCTGCCCTTCCTTCAACTAGCCTGCGTTCCCCAGCAGACCCTCCAGCCCTCTAAGCACCCCTGCCTCTTGGGCCTTCCAGAAGCACAGCCACATACCCACCACACTGCCCAACACAACAAAGCCCTGACTGGCCACCCAAGTCCCCCAGTGACCACCATTTCCCAAATTGCCCACTCCTCAATGTGCCTCCACAGACCTGACCCCTGCCTCCCACTGGGAGGGGTGGTGCCACACACCTGAGGGTTTCTGTACCCAACACCTGAGAGCACCTGTACCCACACCCGAGAGCATCTGTACCCACACCCGAGAGCATCTGTACCCACACCCGAGAGCACCTGAACCCACACCTGAGAGCATCTGTACCCACACCCGAGACCACCTATACCCCACACCTGAGAGCATCTGTACCCACACCCGAGAGCATCTGTACCCACACCCGAGAGCATCTGTACCCTCACCTGAGAGCATCTGTACCCACACCCGAGAGCACCTGTACCCACACCCGAGAGCACCTGTACCCACACCCGAGAGCATCTGTACCCACATCCGAGAGCACCTGTACCCACACCTGAGCACCTGTACCCCACACCTGAGAGGATCTGTACCCACACCTGAGACCATCTGTACCCCACACCTGAGGGCATGTGTGCCAGCATCTTTCTGTGCCACCATCTCCACCACCGCCCTTTCGTATCTTTCCGCATGCCCGAATTTGCCCGTACCCCACACCTGAGTACCCTGGTACCAGACACCATATCCCACCACAGCGAGTGGATCACACATGCGTGCACCTGCACCATGCATCATTTCTCTTCCCCACACGATTTTCATGAGAGGAACCGCCCTTCCTCTAACGAGGGCAGAGGAGACCCTTACCCATCCTCAGTCAGACCTCTTCCATGTAAAATTCCACATATCCTTCTCTCCCTTCTCAGAATCAGAGATACAGAACTCACAACACATTTCCAGTTCCCTCTGTGGCTGACCACAGCGTGAGAGAAGAGGCCTCAGTGTCTGTTGTCTGGCCTCCATGAAGCTTGAACGCCGACCATGTACTGGAGGCTGGTGCCTCACCAAGGCAGTGAGCTGCTCCAAGGCCAGCTTGAGGGGGGTCCAGGGCAGGGAAGGGGGTGGAGTGGGTGGGCAAAGCCACCATGTGGAGCACAGGGGCTCCCATGTGTGCAGGACAGAGCAGTGAGGATGACAGATGGCCACATGGGCCCCCCTCACGCCAAGCCTGGGGTCTCCAAAGGCCTGGGGCAAGGGAGAAATAAGAGCATCTTCCAAAGGCACCTCTTGGAA
This sequence comes from Suricata suricatta, assembly GCF_006229205.1. NCBI lineage: Eukaryota > Metazoa > Chordata > Mammalia > Carnivora > Herpestidae > Suricata > Suricata suricatta. The sequence goes on from NC_043705.1 coordinate 147,675,721, forward strand.
CCACGGTGTGGGGAGGGTGGCGGCAGGCAGCACGGCTGGGGAGTGGGAGACACTGAGTCCGAGAAGTCTAGGAGAACCCAGAGAGCGAGCACCTGGATGTGTGGACCATGGGTCTGAAAGCCTCTTGGAGCCAGGAATTTGGGGTGTGGGGTCAGAGGAATGAGCTCACTGAACTAGAACTTGGGGTCATGTGCTGGTGCTGCATCATGCGCATGGTGCTGTCCTAAGAGGCACCCAAGAAGGAAAGTGGTAGAAATCACCAAAGACCCCCCCACTGACCTCACAAGGCCAGTCTATAAGCCTCGCAGATTCTTTAGCCTGACCCCAAATATCGTGATCAGTGGTGGTCTGACCTCTGCAACTATTTCCACAAACCCCAAAATGGCTCCCTCTCAACCAACACAAGCACCCAATGGCCCCCCGTGGGACACCGATTTCTGACGTCCCAGACCCATTTATAAATCACTAACACCCATCTGAATGTTCTCACGACCCCCACCCAAATTCTGGTTTGGGGAAGCACATTAAAAGAGGGAGGAGGCAGAAAACAGCCTACGGGGACTCTGTGAGGCACATGGGTGAAGGGCCACCCTGGAAGTGGCTGTGTGCCGACAGCAGGCGGCGTGGGCGACCATTCCGTCTGCCTGCAGCCCGCTGTCACGTAAAGCCACCATCGACAATGAGCTGCAGGCAGGACTGAGTCGCTGAAAACGACGGAAACCCACACACTTCCGAACCAAATCTGGATTTAGACATCCAAAGAAGTTTTATGAAAATTAAACTAGCTCCTGTCACAGAGGAGCACGGTATCCTCGGATTCCCATAAGCAGAGTCAGGCGGACGCCCCGGGAGCTGTCCCAGGAGTCCATGTGAGGCGTCTCGGATGGGGCGCACGTTTGCTTTATTGCTTATGTTGCACATTCAAACAAATACAATAAACCCGGTTTTAAAAATATAAGGCACATAAAAGCCTCTGTGCAAGTTCTCTATTATTTTTAAATCCCTGTTGGCTAATAAAGGTACTTCCACTATAGAAATGGAGCTATCTAGAATGCACATGATGAACTTGTTGCATGCAGGATACCTGGAACATTATTATATCTTACCTCATGGCACAACTGGGCAGTCTCAAATCAAATGTTTGTATGTGAAGTGTAACTATTGTTACATTCGCAGAAACCTTAATCAGCTTATCCACATATGTACAGTCAGGTCCCCGAATGTTATTTATATAAAATCTAAAGGAAGAACAGTATCGAGCTGCATTTGTGTTCCGTTTCTTTAAAGGGAGATTTGGCATTTTTAGTCTTCGGTAAGTCACGCTGTGATTCGCAAGCCCAGCGCTACACGATGCTGAAGACCATGGACAGGTACTGCTCATAGGACACCTGGATCCAGCCGTCCTGGTCCGTATCGTACCGCCGGAATATGTCCGTCAGCCTCTGAGGAGGACACAACGCTCGTTTAGATCTTGGTATTTATTTAACAGAAGGAACAAAATGCATCTGGTAAAAATAAAACCAAAAACCCAAAGAATATAAACATTTAGGAACCCGAGTTCATCCATGTCTCCAGCCGACTCCAACTCTGTTGGGGACCAGGGCGGAGGGGCACGGGTGCGTAACCTGACCCCCCTCAGGCCTGTCGGCAGAGGGGCTGCTGAGGTCAGGTGGGGGGCGGGCACATGAAGGTGTTAGGGGTCAAGGAGCGGGCTGCAGGCTACACCCGACAGCCCTGGGCCCAGGCCTCAGTTTCCCAGGGGGCCCGTGGTGAACCTGGGTCTTCCCCTCCTGCTCTACGACCAACCTTGTGGAGGCTATTCCTCAAACGTTCACCTCAGCTCTGGCCACAGGGAAACCGGCCCTGAGCTGGGCCCCTCCCTTACAACCTGCCCCAGCAGATGAAGGCCCAGCCACAGAGCACGCAAGGTGGGTCTCCCTCTAGAGCCCGAGGGTCCCTCCCACACAGCCCACACAGAGGGCTCCACCAGCCTCATCTCCCCCTCCCCCGCCGCCACAGGTCAGGAGCAGAGGGGGACCCCTACCCCCAACAGCAGGGACAAGTAAAGGAGTGCTGCTCCAGATGACAGATGTCAGACAACCAGAGAAGGCCTGAGAAATCGTAAATGACCAACGGAAGCAGGCAGAGTGCCATTCCTCAGGACGAGAGGGGGAAGCAGCACCAGGCTCACCAGGAGAGCAGGCCGGAGCCCGGCGCCCCGGGGCCACGGCAGCCCGAGCGGCTGATGATAAACAGGGCGCTGACGCCGCTGACCATCCGCTCGGATGGCGGCCAGGAGCCTCCGGACATGCGTGAGGCACTACCGCGAGGCCAACTACGGTTAGGCCCGGCAGCAGTTAGTTCTGGCCGAAGAACAGCTGGAAATCTTTCTTTATACTTTAATTGTATTTCCCCAAGATTTCTACAAATTGTCATGTTCTTTTGTAAAACCAATTTTCAAAAAGTCTTTTCCTTTTTGGAAAAAGGCAGATGAAGGAAAACATTTTTCAGGACTTTTTTCCTGTGGCCTGCAGCATTTTTGTTTTAGCTTGCCCACCTCTGTCCCACATCTAAGGTCATGCGGGAAGGGTGGGTGGGAGCAGGAAGTCCAGGTCAGCATGCAGAAGAGCCCGGCTGGCCCGCCTTCGGCCCCCAGGCGTACAGCAGAGCTGGGCGAGCTCCCTGGGGGACTCAGATCACATCACCCCAGCGACTGAAAGCCTACACCCAATGACCTTGGCTCAAGAAGAAATACAAGGATCAGATGTTTACTTCCGGGACATAACCGCAAATGAGAGGTCTTACCCTAGAGCGATGCAGATGCAGATAATAAGGAGATTTTTACACTACACCTTTCTCCTAGGTGTTCAGACACCACTGCAGAAAGTGTAACCCGGCCTCACCAGACTCTGAGGCAGCAACGGGGTCAAACGTTAGCAGACCCGTCTCTCCAGTAACTCCCTGAACAACAGGGACGGGGCTTTTCCCAGACTCGTCGGTAAGAAGATCACGGGGTGTTGCACTTAGTGTGCCGCAGAAACTTCACTTTTGCTGATCTAGAACTCTAATGGGAAAAAAACCTTTGAGAGTGGTTCCCAAAACTCCAAATTATGCTTAAAAACCTCACAGTGTTCACATTTCTCAGTGGCCTCTAAAGCTGACGTGACGTAACCCCAACCAGGATTCGAACTCCAAGGACTCATCTCCTACTGAAATATGTACACATAAAACAGTTGCTTTCCGTGGACCAGATGTGCTTCAAAGTGAAGGGTGGGGGGCGTTATGGTCACGGAGGCATGGCGCTGAGCCGTCCATCCGCCGGTGACTGGGAGTCTACGTGATGGGCACTTGGGCTCCTTATACTGTTTCCTCTGCTATTTTTTTTCATTTGTCACAATAAAAACTTTGAGAGCTATCTATGGGTTTACCCACTGCATTTTTTAAAAAGTTTTTAATGTTTGTTTGTTTATTTATTTTTAGAGAGAGAGCAAAGGAGTGCACGTGTGCATGCAGGTAAGGGAGGGGTAGAGAGAGAGGGAGGGAGGGAGGGAGGGAGAGACGCAGGGCTCCCCTGAAGCGGGGCCAAGCTCACCCAAAGCAGGACTGGAACTCATGAACTGTGAGATCACTACCTGAGCTGAAGTCAGATGCTTAACTGACTGAGCCACCCAGGCACCTGTTTGTTTATTTTTGTGAGAGAGAGAGAGAGAGCGAACACACGCACGAGCGAGGGAGGGGGCAGAGAGAGAGGGGGAAACAGGAACTGAAGCGGGCTCTGTGCTGACAGCAGAGAGCCCAACGCAAGGCTTAAATTCACGAGTGGTGGGATCATGACCTGAGCTGAAGTCAGACGCTTCACCGACTGAGCCAGCCAGGCGCCTCTGGTTCACTGCACTTCTCAGCCTAAATCTATGTAACCTGGACCCCCACCTAGAGGCAGGAGCAGGGGGACCTGTGTGGGCACAGCAGGGCAGACTCGGCACTCCTGCCTGTGGTCTCTGGGAAAGACCCTTAAGCTCTACACTCGTTTCTCTCACAGGTCAAGAAGCAAGGCCGTAGGAGGGAAACGTCCAGTGCGGGGTGAGAGGGATGCACCAGAAGCTGGCTGGCAATGGCCCACAGCACAGGAACGTGGCCCTGTGTGCCAGGAGCCAGCTCCCGGCCTGGTGGCTGAGCTCACCCAGAGAGGGGCGGGACACCGCGAAGATCGCAACGGAAAGTCTCTCCTTGTCCTCGGAACGAAAACACGACAAAAATACCAGAGAATACATGTAAGTAACCCACTGGGTATGGAAACCATGACCTCGTCCGATGGACTGCTCTCTAATACAGCTGTGCTCTGAATGAGGGGTCGGGGCCAACAAGCCCCGGAGCAGTCGAAATCCACACAAACTCGATGCCCCGCAACGCGAACTACTAGTAACAGCCAACTAACACGCATCTTGGGTATGTATTATGTAAAGTAAGCTAGGAAAAAGAAAATGTGATGAAGAAAATCATAAGGAAAATACATTATCAGCCCTATACCATATTTATCAAAAAACGTCTGCATATGAATGACCTGCAAGCTCAGACCAGGTCGTCTGAGGGCCAGCTGTGTCTCCACAGGCGCCAGTGCACTCCTGGTCATGCCTCCATCTGACATATGGATTAACTGCTTCCCCATAGACAAGACTGACTTTTATAAGCTCCAGAAACTGGTTTTACTGCATTAAACTGCAAATTCCAGAACGCAGGTGCTTCCCTCTCCCTTCCAGGGAGCCTCTGGTGCCACCCTACGGCTCAGCTCGCCGTGAGTCCCCACGGAGTCCCGATTACCTGCAAGACGATGCAGCCCTGGATGAAGTCATCAAACGCGATCTGCCCCCGTCCTTGTCTGTCAAACTTGCGGATGAGGATGTCGTGAAACTGGTCAGAGAGCCGGTACCCTTGAAAGAGGAAAAGGAGAGTGAAGAGTGGGCCAGGAAGCCGACAATCCCGTCAACACCCCCGCTCTCCTTCCTAAAGGCCCCACAGCCTTTACAGCCGCCAGTGACACACAGCCGAGGCTGGGGTGGGAAATCCAGGTGAACTCATTCACATGCACTCCGGGACCAAGCCGGCGTTCTGCGATTCCTCCCTCGGGTCCCGGGCCGCAGTCCTGGGAGCGGCCGGCCCAAAGACCCCCGCCTCTCTGCCTGGAAGGGTGAGTGTAGCCCGGAGCCCACAGCTGCGGGCTCACTGGTTCACATCAAGGACACTCACCCTACGGTGCTGTCCCCCAAAATCACCCTGTGGGGCAGCCAAGGCTTCATTTCCTGAATACAGCGAAGTTATCGTTTTACAAATGGTAAGTTTTATTTTAGATTTGAAAGATAAAATATCACTGAAGGCTTCCAAATAAACAAAATGTAAACTTAGGGAAACAGCAGATTAACTGCTGCGTACTCCTCCACATAAAGCAGCACAGACATTAGGAAATAAAAGATTATACAGAATAAAGCAGCCTTACAAAGTCCTTGAGTAACAGCTCAAGGGCCATCAAATATTATGATGAAGAGTAACTGATTCCTCCTTCAATTTACTGAATAGATCTCGAAGAGGTCACCAGCAGGGAGGTGGTTGTAAAGACATAGGGACACAGCGGCCACGCGCCTGTGGACGCCCCTTGGGGCCGCTCTGGATAAAGACACTTCCTTCCCTACGAATCCCACTACCTGCACGCCCCTGGTATCCTTACTTATTCAGGAGAGAAGATCCAAAACATTTTTACTGGTTTCGGTCCTGTTGTAATCTTTTCGAGGATATACACACCTTTTATCTGAGTGAATTTCACAGTTAATTACCTGCAAAAGCACTTAATTACTTTTCTAAAACAGATTCAAACATGTACACACGTGACAGTACCCTTCCAGAGTGGGCAGCATACTCTATGCATCTGTGACTTAAATCCAGGGTGACCCGTCCCTGCCAGTTGAGTAGAAGACAGGACCCTTGACTTAGAAAACAGAGACAGCAGGTCCTGGATGGGGGCTACTCCCCCCGACCCCTATGAGTCTCCTCTCCTCATATCTGGCACCTGTGACTTTGGACAGTAAGAGGCCCAAGTGCTAAGGGCTGAGCTCGCCCATGCTGTGGACAGCCAGTGACAGCCATTGCTGTGCTGGTCCCCGGCCTAGTCACAAACACACAGGCTGGATTCCCACAATCTGTACAGACAACGGAAGCAGCTTCAATCATCCCTGTAACTAGCTTCCAATTTCCCTGTTCGTCAATATTATTGCAGTGAGAACAAAACCAAAGGAAGTCAGACTAGAAAAACAGATGAGGAATAGACAAAATTAAAAGGAGGTTTCTGTAAGAGGCAAAACCTGGGAGCAGACTGTTTCCTAAGACTTTCCTTCAGTAAAAATCCACGTAGCAATAATCCCTAACCCTCATAAATTAAGAGGAGGTGCCCTCTGGAAATGCAAACCAGAACCACCGGAGATGACCTCGCACCTGTCAGAATGGCTGGCATCAAAAAGACTGGGAACAACAGTTGTTGGTGAGGATGTGGAGAAAGGAGCATCCTCTTGCACCTGTTGCTGGGAGTGCCAACTGGTGTGGCCACTCTGGAAAACGGTATAGAGGTTCCTCACAAAGTGAAACATAGAACTACCCTATGATTCATCAATTTCACTACTGGGTATCTACCCAAAGGAAATGAAAACACTAATTCGAAAAGATATATACATGCCCATGTTTACTGCAGCATTATTTACAGTAGCCAGGATATGGATGCAGCCCGTGTTCATCGAAAGATGGATAGAGATGTGGTGTGTGCATGCACGTGCGTGCAGGAATATTATGCGGCCGTAAAAAAAGGGTGAGCCTTTACCATTTGTGACAGTATAGATGGACTTAGGGGATGTTATGCTCAGTGAAGTAAGTCAGAGAAAGACAAATACCAAATGATTTCAATTGTATATGGAATCTAAAAATAAAACAAATGAACAAACAAAACAGAAACAGACTCATAAATACAGACTGGTGGCCAAAGAGGAGGGGTAAGGGTGGGTGGGTGAAACAGGTGAAGGGGATTATGAAATAAATAATTCAGGAGATGAAAAGCATAGGCAGTACAGTCAGTAATACTGAATAACGCCTTATGGTGACTGCAGCACTGTGTAATGTACAGTGTGGCAGAATCTCTATGTCGCAAACACCACAACACTGTGTGTCAACGATACTTCAATTAAGTAAAATGGAAAAAAAAAAAAAAAAAGAGGTGCCTCCCATGTGTAGCCCCCAGCCTGTGACCCTGGTCAGGACTGGCCCCTTTCAGACCTGACACAGGGCCATACCTTGACCTTGAGAGAGTGAAGTTCTCTCCTTAGAACTAACAGGCACAGGAGGGGTGAGACACAGAGCCGCCCTGACAACCCCACGTCGCCTATTCTCAGCAGCCTGGTGTGACAGCATACCTTCAGTAAGTACTCTCCAGGGGACGGAGACTGCAGCAAGGGACAGACCTGGGCCAGGGCGGTGACCCATGTTTACAACCAGCCAACAGCATGAAAAAGGCGTGGGGGCTGCCATGGACCTGCTGGGGCCCTAACTCACGCAAACAGACTGTTAACTTCTCAAGTGGGTCAATGGCACTGATTTCACGGGCAAACGTACATACACTCCCAGGACGCAGAATAAAGTGTGTGGGGGCCCCAGCACACAGGCCTTGTAAGCCTCGGCACACGACAGGGAACAGAGCAAATGCAGCACCAAAATGGTAGCGCCTGGATGGACAATGGCTGGATGTGGGGTCCTGACGTTTGAGGACTTTCACGACCACAGAGATTGCAGAGCTGCGTAGTGGCTGCCGGCGACAGGGCGGAGGGATAGAGATGGAGCCCCCCGTGCCGCCCGCCTGGCCCACGCGGAGGCCTGCAGCGCGCATGCGTGTGTGCGGAGCCTCCCACCGCGGGTGCGCCCGGCTCCCCGCCGGGCCTCGCGCACCTCTATTTCCAGCTCTCTGTAACCGGCGCATAGCACACACTTGAAATGGGTTTACAAAAGGGATGCCTGAGCCATCATACCCAGCGTGTGGGTCTGTGAGAGTGGTCCAGTGCCACCAGGACCGGCCTGAGACATCGAGTGGGGCTGACAGGTCCGAGGACACTGTGAGGTCCACCGCCCCTCCCTCCCCAAACTCCCTCACACACAAGCAGAGCTGAAATGCAGCCCCCTCTGCTTGACCAGGGCAAGAGGGCTGTCCTTAGGAGTCAAAACTGAACAGGAGACTTTGCTTCAGTTACTACAGAAAACCTTCCAAAGTGATGACTATGTTGAGAGGAGGACAATGTTCCTTTTCATGGAAGACAAGGCTCCGGAGAAGGCTCTCAGAAGTCAAGAACCAACTACAGGGAGAAGCTTTTCAGAATAACTGCAATGCACCAGAGAATCCTTTTCTCCAAAAAGTGTTCAGAAGTCAAGAAGGAGCTCGGCCCTGCCCAGCCCAAGACGGCCTGCTGGCTCCTGACCGCAAGGAACTGCCACATGACCTCTGTGACCGTGCAGCCGTGGCTGCAGATATCTGGGCCCAATGGGCACTCGGAGGCAGAGAGGCCAGTGGCATGGCTTACCCCAGCATTCCCCCTGTGAGCTCCAAGGACGCAACGGTCACTGGCACTGAGTAAAATGAGGGCTCTGGGCCCGACAACTTTAGAAAATGCCATGTTCCTTGACACCTGAGGTCACCTGTCTGGAAGTAATTCACAGGATGCAGGTTCCGGGCCTCTAGCTACCTGCAGCCCCAGGACCGCCCTCTTCAGATGCCAGCTGCACCTCCCAGCCCCTCCGTTCAGCCCTACCTGCTCCCCAACCTATGGGGAGAGCAAGGGCAGGACGTTCCCAGTCCCAGTGCAGAGAATGTGAGGTCAGGCAAGTCCTGCCCGAACCCTGACCCACTAGTGAACTGAGAACACAAACTTCCAGTGGAGTACCGGGGCCTCCAACTGAACACCGCTGGGATTCATAAGGCGACAAAGGTAAGAGGAAGAGAAAGACGGCCGTGAAGTACGTGCCCAAAAGAAAAATGGGGAAAGGACAGAAGTTAATAACACATTAACATAAGAACTAAAATGTACTTTGTATTATTAAAATTCAAAATACCTAGAAGTACATTAGTACATTAATAACATAGTATATTATTTCTAAAAACTACATTATAAACTAACTTGCCTTATTTTTTTTTCTAGCTGGTATTTATAAGCAGACTTTTACACAAAATAGAGAGGGGGTTTTAACAGGGGCCCAGTGAACAGAGGGCTGAGACCATCACGAGCCACCAGACTCTGGGTGTGACTCCCACAAGCCTCGGACAAGCACCCGCTGTCCGCGCAGCCCTACACAGCCCCGCTCCCTCTTAGGCCCCACCCCCGCATCAGAGGGCCCACTGACCCACTCTGGAAGGCTGTGTGAACACTCCCGGCAGCACGGCACACTGGAGCCGGCACGCACTTGAGAATGGGCGCTTGCACGCCTGCCAACACGGCCTGAGACGCACAGTGGGCTGTGCAGCTTACATGGGCCTCTCTGAGGAGTACCCTGCTGTGCTGTGCTGTGTCAAGAAATATAAGCTGCTCGACATTTTCTTTTCATTTATTCACATTAAACTGTTTCCAAAGCTGCCGCATTCTCAACGCGTGACATCACTCCATTTCACAAGTGATAAGTGATTGCATAGCGTGTATCTCATTTTGGATGAAAAAAAAACACATAAAAGTCTTCATGTCAAATATAAACCTTCACGATATAAAAAGTATTGAAGTATAAATCTGTATGTCAACAAAAACTCATAGTTAAAAAATCAGTAAATTGAACCAAGTAAAAAAACATGGATGGCACCTAGGTTCCAAAATGAAACATGCTATACAATCAAGATAAGTGAATTACCAAAACCTGAGAGGGCTTGCTTGAGCTCGTTCTTGTCAATCATCCCGGAGTTGTCCCTGTCATAGGTGCGGAAGACGTTCTGCCAGTCTGTGATGTACTTCCAGACGCCGGTGAACTCGCTGAAGTTCACGCCAGCCTTGTTCTCTCGGTCAAACATGGCTGAGACAGAAAGGAACATGAGTGGTGCGCGGCGGCCGGCATCTGACGTCGGCCAGCAAGAGGCTCAACTACAGCACGGTCACTTCCACACCCCCTCGGGGTCAGCGCGGTGCTCAGCCAGCAGCGGCCCGCGGCTCGCTAAGAAATGCTCACTCGCTGAACGGGAGGGCCGGACCACCTCTGCCGGCTAGTTCTCCAGCCATAGCCCCTGAACCACGCGAGGCACACGGCAAAGAGGAAAGTGCAAGAAAACACACAAGCAGAGCCACGACAGAAAGAATGCTTTACGCTGAAGTAGGCTACAAAGACAGCACCTGGTGGGCCTCTCACTTTGCCAGGAAGACACCAAAGTGCAGAGTGAAGGGGCCACCCCCACTCTCCCGGCTCCTAGAACTGGGTCCACCTCCTGGTATCGCCCCTTCCATCCTCCCAGAAGACCGGCACCCACCAGCACAGGTCCACCCCAGTGACAAAAAGACCCTACTGGCTTTGGTTTTTTCTTTTAGGAAGACTTGCTTTGCATTAAAAAAAAAATCAGCCTAATTCCAGATCCAAATATGAAAGAGCCTACAACTACATCGACATGTAACTGCAAAATGGCTAACAATACACATATGAGTTCAGTCTGAACTACTGCTACTGAGAAAGTGACAAATCGCCTGGTCTCTTTTCAGGTACAGACACTAACGGAAGGTTGGACCGAGCACTCTTGGCCGCTCAGAAGTACATCGTAACACGGTGAGAGCACAGAATGGAGCAGCAGGTCGGACACCGAGCGCTGGCGCTTCCGCTAGTCTGTGACAGTGCCACACGCGGACAGCGGGTGACGCGTGCCGGCACTGTGTGTGCCCGAACTCTGCAGAACCGGGGGTGAAAGGACGCGGCAGCAACAGCAGGAGCGCTCAGCCTGGGAGGGCGAGGGGAAGCAGAGCAGTGTCTGCCTGCACGGGACGGTGGCACCTGTACTTACATATGATGGACCTGACAGTCACTGGATTAAATGGAGTCCATGTGCCTGAAAATAAACGACAGGAAATCACCATCAGAGAAAAACATTTGCACCAGCAAGCTCTAGGTTCCTAATCTGTAACATCGGAACCTAACGGAAGTAACTTGCTGCTCCCAGGAAGGCCCTGGCACCACACTCCTTGGCAGGGACACTGTCCCCAGGAGACATTTCTGGTTGCCATGACCACTGGGGGCTGTAAGCACATCATGGTTGGGGTCCTATCCCACACGCTGCGGGAGTCTCTTGGCCACAAGAGACGTACAATTCAAAGCTGTTTATAACTATGAGGCTAGGGGCTTTACACATAAGAAAGACACGGCTTTAGGGTATTTTAATACACACTGCTTTCCGGGAATGCAGCCACCAGGTAAGTTGAGAAGTATACTGAACAACATACCATACAACCAGGCCCTAGAATTTCCTCCTAAGATTAGTCTGTGCATTCTTTTCCTGGAGAGTGTGGAAAAGCAGGCTACCACATCCTGTGATTCACGTCCGTCTGTACAGTTACGGGGATATTCCCACATATTTGTCATGAAGAGACTGCTAAATCTGATAGAACCGTTTGTCAACTGATAATGAAATGTTCACTAGATAAGTTTATGCCTCGAAATCTGTTTTCAGAGTGATTTGTACCATCATCAATCTCACACTAAAAACAAGGGAAAAAGGTATTTCTAACCCGGAGGGAAGGCAGTCTCTCCCCACACCCAACTTGTATAGAAACACCCATGTTTTCTTCTCTGTACACTCTCTTGGTGGCTTTCACACAGCCACCCCCTGGCCTCACAGAGTGACCTTTCGCTCGAGTCTGAGGCCCCCTGACACGGGCGGCGGGCAAGAGAGCCCAAAGGGCACTGTCCTCCATGCTGGGCGCCCGCCGCAGCTCCCCAGACCCGAGGCGTGGCCCTCCCCGCACGTCGTCACCCTCACCCCTCCTTTAAGCCACAGGAAACCGTGTCCTCAGGAGAGCCGTCCTGGAGCGCCCTGCATCCCCCCAGCCCCCGAGTTAGGCCCGCCAGCTCCACTAGCAGGTGAGTGAGCTTCCCCTTTGGAACAAGTGCCACCACAGTTACTGGGCGAAGCCTGCTCTTCCCCCGGAGGCAGGGGCACACCTGTCCCCAGGCCTGGTACACATCGGGGCTGGATAAGCATCTTCTGAAGGCTTCACAGGCGTCCCTCGGGTGGGCAGAGTGGGCAGAAGCCTGTATGTAAAGCTATTAGGACACGAATTACTGGAAATCAGTATGCTAAAACTACGTTACAGAGAACCCCACAGAAAGGAAAAGTTCTAAATACGGAGAGTGTCACTTCTTTGCCTAATTGGTTTTTCTCTCCCTCCCAGCTAGCTGCTGCAGGCACCAAGTGCTGTTTCCACAGAAACAGGGGGGTACATTATAAAGGTCGACTTTTTCTCACTTAACCCTCAAGTACACAAATTCTGTCCAGGATCTTCATCTGCCTCCATTCTCAAAGGGTTTGGTAAAACCCCATTCTGCCCTGGTTAATATATGGTCTTTTATACTCTTTTCAAAGAGTTTTCTTTATTGAAATTATGTCCCTAAACTTTGGCTTTAGTGAGTGGTTGAGGGTTAAGAGTTGACAACATCTACCATTTGTACAATCAAGATACTTAACGACCTGGCACCTCTTGGGGCAACCATGGCAACAAAACCAGACTTTTCTACGTCGTCACTGGGGGGTATCTTTCCACTTTACTGCCTCAGACCTTGAATTCCCAGCTTTCCTGGCCTTTTCCACCAGTGAGGAGGAGGAAGCAAGTCCTGCAGGGATGGGCATGCAGCACCGGCACCCAATGCACCCAATCTGCAAAACTGCGGTGTCTCTTCAGGCTCAGCAAAACCCCACACTTCACCAGGTGTCTGCAGTGAGAGCTTCACACAGCACAGTCGGAAACAGGGCCTTTCTGAAACACGGACCAACAGCACTGATCTGATGAACACGGCATCCAGAAACTGGCTCTATGAATGTTTGGGCCAAATTACTACAGCATTTACATTAATAAAAATCAGAAACAACCTAAGCGACTAATAGTGAAACACTGTAAACTCAATCCCAGAAAACTCACAGTCTCCCAGTTCTGCCTCAGACAGATGCAGGATCTGGTGGAGAGGGGCATGGCTCCATGGGGAAAAGGAACTAAATTTCTAGTCATCCTATTTTTACATCCAAAGAAACTGGAGCTAGAAGTGCAACGTGCCCAAGGAGTAACGCGTTGGAAAAGCCAGGTCCACTGAATGCCAACTCTCTGGTGTTCTACCTGCAACTCTGGCAGGGCACACCAGCAGCAGACACGCCAGGCTGGGCTGGGGCCCCGGACCACCCTCAGGCTCCATGACTCACTAGGACTCCAACACTCCGGCAGTTTGTTGCAATGAAAGGCCAAAGTAAAATCAGCAGAGGGAAGAGACACTGGGAGAAGGCCAGCGGAGACTCATGCAGCGCCCAGAGCGCCCTCCACATGGAGCCACACAGGACTTCCTCACCCCTCCAGCTATGAGTGGTGAGGACATAGGCGAGTTACTGTCAGCCAGGGTTTCTCTTGGTGGGGGGGAGGTGTCAGTCATGGAAGGTCCAGATACCCGGAGGGAAAGCAGGTGTTTGCCATAAATCGTGCTGTTAGTATCAACGATCCAGGCCAACAGGTACCACACAACTTAGGGCCCTCGGTGGGCCAAACACCCTTCTCAGGTAGAGGGTCACAGGCGGCAGCCAGCCAGAAAGCCCCTTCTGGGAAGGAGCAGGCTCAGAGCACCCCAGGCCTGCTGAGCCAGCCCTTCCCCGCACACAGGCACAGGGAGCTCAGGATGAATCTCTAACCGCCCTTGCTGCATTCCCAGTGGCAAGCAGCCCTCCCACGGAAGGGGGCCTGTGCGGCGCGAGCAGTGACAGCACCAGAAGCACGGGCTGCAGGGAACAGTCTGCTTATATGGTCTGATTTTTCTCATTTCTTCTTCTTCTTCTTTTGAATTTGATACCTTTTCTTTTTAATGTTTATTTACTTTTGAGAGAGCAAGTGAGCGAGAGCACGCAAACAGGAGAGAGGCGAGAGAGAGAGAGAGAGAGAGAGAGAGACAGACAGACAGACAGACAGACAGATACAGAATCCAAAGCAGGCTCCAGGCTCTGAGCTTTCAGCACAGAGCCCAATACAGGGCTTGAACTCACAAGCTATGAGACTATGACCTGAGCCGAAGTCAGATGCTTAACTGACTGAGCCACTCAGGTGCCCCTCTTCTTTATTTTTTATTTTAAGTTTATTTATTTATTTTGAGAAAGAGAGAGTGGGAGAGAGAGAGAGAAAAAAAGAGAGAGAGAGAGAATCCCAAGCACGTGCCACACTGTCAGTGCAGAGCCTAATCTCACAAACTGTGGGATCATGACCTGAGCTGACTGAAATCAAGAGTTGGCCATTCAACCAACTGAGCCACCCAGGTGTCCCTCTCTCTTCTTCCTAATGTGGGATCCCCAAGAAAGCCGGAACTATTTTGATAAAAATACCTTCAAGAAAAGCATATACAAATTATTGTTTTTTTTAAAGGGCAGCTAAAAATGTCTCCACAAAATACCAACATAGGTAATATTAAGAGAAACCTACAGAAGTACAAAAAAGAGGCTTGAGCAAAATTGAATTCCCATAATTCTAAGAAATAAGGTGCAAGTTAGGAAAGAAAAGGTGCTGGGAACCACACCGGCCTCACTGGATGACACGGTCACAGCGAGGAAATGGCAGACGTCTGCACGGCTCCTGCCACGATTGGCGAAACCGGTATCTCCTCCTGCTACTGCTGCTCGTGTTGAGAATAAGCTTGTTGCCATTAATTAGGCCTCACAGGGCTCCAAATCAGACCGATGTTCCCCACACAGATACCCCAGGAGAAAAAACATTTTCCTGTCCCTGCGTGAAAGACTTTGGATCAAAACACTGTAAATATTTGACAAAAGGCTCTTCTAATGAGCCTTGCAGTCCCAAAACATAGACTATGAAGGGGCTAAAAACACAAGAGTTGCATTTAAGTCTGCCCCGGAGAAAAGGAGCCTAATTTGGAGATAAGAAATAGAAGACGAGGTCAGGACACGGTCCCTTCCCAAGGCCCACATTCTACAGATACCCTCCCTTGTACTGACCTCAGTTATGAGGATGGATCAGGAAATGGGAACCCAGGTCCAAGCTGCACGCACACAGGCCCCCATTGTGTTTGCATCAGAGAAAGGGCTTTCTCTCCCAACTTGCTAACAAGCATTGTTTTTCTTGTGTTAATGAGCCAAACAAAATAACTCCTAGCCTATCCATATATAACCTAACCTATGTTTTAATCTTAGCTTTACTAACTTAAATAACATGGATGTTATCCTGTTTTTTACTAAAAACATCCTGTTATATTCTTGGTTATAAGATTTACTCAACCTCACTGCAAGTGCATTACATAACTTGGTTGTAACTTGTTAATTAGAAACAAATTCATAATTATTGGCAAAAAAAAAACCCAACCCATACAAAATAAGATAGGTTTGTTACTTTCTTAATCTTGGGAACTGATGCCAAGAATGAATGAGATGGTTCTACAAAAAAACTTCTGTAAAACTTGTTTCTGTACACTTTCAATGATTAAAACATCTTACCATAAAAAAGTCATTATAAAAATTTTCTATTTTCTAATGTCATCACTTTCAATGATTAAAACATCTTATCACAAGGAATTAGTCACTGTAAAAGATTTCTGTTTTCTGATGTCATGTTATCGCTTGACCTATAAAGAAAGACAGAAACAGAGCAGAGATGCCTGCCTGGTGATCAGTAAGAAACTCGAGCCGCCCCCCCTCCCCCTCGCTGACACCGTCTGTCCTTCAGGGACCCCTAGACCCGCTAGAGCTAGACTCTGGCAAAAAGGTACCAAACGCAAGATCATTTATGGATGTTATTTCAAAAAGGAGGCAAGAGAACGGTCTTCTTTCTTTATGCTTATTAGCCGCACACCTTGCTGAGAGCAGCCAATTTTAGAAGCTTTCCTATGGAAACAAGTCTTATACAGGAGTCAGTGTATGGGACCCACAAGTACTTCTTCAGGACGGTTCCAACTAGATTTTAGCAGAGAGCAGACAGGCACAGATTTAATTAAAGTGAGAAATCATACATGTTTGCAACTTCCGTTTTCTAACCAATAACAGCCTAATATTCCAGTTCTAATATAAAAACAGAAGCCCAATCCTGGGAGAACAATTAGAAGTCAAAATAATTTCGGGGTGCCTGGGTGCCTCAGCTGGTTAAGTGTCCGACTTCGGCTCAGGTCATGATCTCACTGTTTGTGGGTTGGAGCCCCGTGTCAGGCTCTGTGCTGACAGCTCAGAGCCTGGAGCCTGCTTCAGATTCTGTCTCCCTCTCTCTCTGACCCTCTCCTGCTCACACTGTCTCTCTCTCTCTCTCAAAAACAAATAAAACATTAAAAAGAAATTTAAAATTATTTCAATTGCTTTAGCTCCAGGAAGTCAGAGGGAGTGAAGATGGTGGAGGCAGGTCCAACCAGTGACCGGTGCCTGGGCACACACACACCGCAGCTATGTGAAGGAGCCCAGCCTGGCCTTCCTTCAAGAAGTGGACAGTCTAGTGGCCAGAGGCAGCTACAACAATGATTACACAGAACACATGGAATGGAGAGTGGGGAGCATGGAAGAAAAAGCACAGATGCTGAGGTGGCTCAAAGGCAGGAGCAAGCACACCCCTCCCAGCAGGAAGGGCTCTGGGACTCAGGATGCACACGGCTTCGCCTCAGGTCGAGGAACGGCAGGTGCTCTAGGTAGGAGCACAGAGCCCACAGCAAGAGGTGGACACTCTCATGGAGACAAGTGGGAAGACACCAGGGCTCCCGGTGCTCTGATGCCTCACCGTGAGAAGTGAACCCCAGCACAGTATGAGCACGGGCACGGAGGGGCGCCAGCAACACACATCTGGGTTTAAATCCTCTCTACAGCTCAAAGCTACAACGGGGACCTCAGCAAGCGATACTACCACCCACTCTGTGAATGTGCATCATAAGTAACCTGCCTTACTGCAGAAAGGGCTTAAAAGTATAAGGCTATCCACGGGAGAGCAAAATGAAGTGCATCCTAATCCTACTGGGTGGAAGGGGAAAAGTAGGAGGAGATAAAGGGTTCTAAGACTAGGTCAGTAAAATTCACCTCAGAAAATTCTCAATTCATGCTACTGGGAAGCCACCAATTTAAACTTTTTAATAGCTGATTTGAAGAGGAACGCGTAATTGGTTAAAAGACTCAGGGTTAATAAAACGCAAACAAAATCAGCCAGAACACTCACCAAAGGCGCTTAGAACACCAGAGGCACCGCCCCCCAGGGAGAAGGGAAGGGCCCTTCCCTGGCAGCGGCCCGCAGAGGGCGCGGTGCAGCGGCGCCTGCCTCAGTCAGGGTGAACTCGGCCTACCTGCTTCGCCGGCCGGTTTTTACACCCCTTGGACAAAAGCTGACGGAATCCCACAGGGCAACGCAATAAAGGTGCCTCCACGGGCCACTGAGTCCCGACAGATACTGGCTGGGTGAAGCCCGGTATTGACTTCAAAGGGTCTCAGCAATGGGGAACCAAACATCCTCTAGACAACTGTGAAAATTCATTCTTTTAAACAGGCTCCTGGCAGATATTTAGTAGGAGCCGAGTTCAAGATTACGTTCTTACCGAGTAAAGAACCATAG
The DNA here is from genome assembly GCF_006229205.1 of Suricata suricatta. NCBI lineage: Eukaryota > Metazoa > Chordata > Mammalia > Carnivora > Herpestidae > Suricata > Suricata suricatta. The sequence goes on from NC_043705.1 coordinate 147,693,525, forward strand.
TCTTTAACAATCAGCTGAACTAGGGGCGTTACTGACACCTCTAGTGAAGACACGGGAGCCTAAACCTGCTGGTCAGCCTAGGTCCCACCACCACCCCCCGGGGGCTCAAACCACAATGCTGACATGAGATACGGTTTGTTAAGTGCCTGGCACGGTGCCTACCAACAGTGGCTGCTCCTCACACGGCGCCCCAGCTGGCCGCCTGGCCACTGCCAGTACTGCCCCACTCTCTGCTGACAATGCTGTCCCCTGCTATGTGCCAGGCACTGCACCAAGCACTCTTCACGCACTTCCTCTATCTACCCTCCCAGGAAGGCAAGCCCTTGCCCAAAGTCACATTCCTAGCACTGGCAGAGCCCAGGATTTGAACCCAGACAGGAGCCCCACCTCAGGGTGCGGGGTGGGGAGAGACACTATCATGCTAATGAGGACAGAGCGTGACCCTCACTGCCTGAGGGGCAGGTTTCATACAGATCCCAAACCTGGGTAGCACGCTCAAAATTTCAAGCAAATGGAGGTCCAAATGGGTCATGAGCTGGCCCCCACTTCCTGGGAAAGAACCCAGAAGGAGCGCCTCAGAAGCCTGACTTTGAGGGTGCTCTCACAGGAGGCTGCCCTCGGAACCTCTGACCACATTAAACACAGCGTGAAGACACACGTTTTGGCAAACACTTAGAAAGTTTTAAGCCAGATTTGCCAGGTCGTAGCCTTCTGGGTTCTAGCTGTTTCTGACATCTTTCTAGTAACCCTATCTTGTACTCCTCCAAGAAACCAAGTACTGGAGACACAAAAATTGAAAAGGAATTAATAATGATAAGAGAAAAATCAAGAAGGCACAAGCGTCAAAAGAGAAGTAACAAAATTTCTTTTATGTCCATTTTTATTTTTGAGACAGAGAGAGAGGGAGGGAGAGGGAGGATGGGAGGGACAGAGAGAGAGGGAGACACAGTATCTAAAGCAGGCTCCAGGCTCCCAGCTGTCAGCAGAGACCCCGACGTAGGGCTCAAACCCACAAACTGCAAGATCATGACCTGAGCTGGTCAGACGCTCAACTGACTGAGCCCCCCAGGTGCCCCATAATGAAATTTCTTAGTTCCCTAAACACAACTACATAAATACATGGGAAGTTAGACACCAATATCTGTGGCCCAAATATGTTAAATACTGGGGGGTAAAGTCAGTGGAATGTACCGTTTTTTAAAGTAAATGTATTAATCTGTAAATACAAACCCTGCACTTCGTGCAAATCACGGGGCAACAAAAAACACTAAATGCCTGGGATGTGCCCACAGTGAGGGAACGCATTCTCTTTTAACCCGATATCCGGCACTGGGAGGCGGTAGGGAAAATCCGTACTCTTTCTAGAACATCAACCTAGTTTCCACTAATAAGAATGAGTCTTGAGACACCTGGTGGGCGAGTTAAACATTTCAGCTAGGTCATGATCTCACAATTTGTGGGTTCGAGCCCTGCATTGGGCTCTACACTGACCGTGCAGAGCCTGCTTGGGATTCATTCTCTCTCCTTCTCCCCCTTTCCGCCCCTCCTTCTCTTGCAAACATGTCTGTGTGTGCGCGTGCACACACGCTCTCTCTCTCTCAAAATAAATGAACTTTAAAAAAATGAGTCTTCCAACATCTTAGAATCTATCCCTTTCCTACCTTAAATGGCACATCTCTGGAAAGACAAGCTACAAATTTAAGAATGAGAAAAGTCAGTGGCATCTGAGGGTTTTTTAAAAGGGCAAAATAAATAGCCAGGTAGTTAATAAAATAAACGGTCTCAAGCAGTACTTTCATGGATTAATCAGGCTGAAACTGCAAGAAGAGAACTCCCTGGAGAGCCCCCAACATGCCACCACATAAGAGCATTAGCCCTTTATCCCTGTCTGAAGGCCTAGTATTCTCCGCTGGTAAGACCACCTCCTCACAACCCACCTGCCAGCGCCACACCCCCAACACGCCGATCACTTCTCCATGGTGCCCTTGGCACCTCGATAATCCTCTCCCAAGGGGTCACAGAGGGACAATTACGAAAGGAATTCAGTGATCTTAATGACCCTGAAGGATACTGGCCCTACGAAGCTAAACTTCTATCCTTCCCTAAAACCCACACCCTAACCTCCACTTCTCAAGAAGTGCATCCCTGCACAATCCATGCGGGTGCTGGGAAGTTCAGAGAGGCCTTGGAGCAGGATGCCAGCGGGCAAAATAAATCAGAAGCACCTCTACCACGTGCCAGTAATAGCAATTAGGCCTAAGTCCTCTGTACTTGGAGAAAGAAGTTATTTACTACACGGGGGTCAGGTTCAAAGTTCAGCAGAAGTCCTGATGGCTAGGTCCCACTCACCGTTGGAGAGTGCCTGCTGAAGCTCGTTGTCCGAGATCACCCCGCTCCTGTCTTTGTCGACCCTACAAGATCAAGACCGGTTAAGCTGGTGGTAGAAGTGCAGGACAAGCAGCACAGGGCAAGCAGAACCCTTTAAGTCCGCCAACCCTACATCAACTCTGGCTGTCCCTTCCCCTGGAACTTTCACTTCATTCAGCTAGGACTCTCACTCCCGCGTCCGCAGGGGAAGGAGGAAGCGCCAAGTCCAGTGTTCTCCCCAAAGAGACCCCTCCTTTCGAATTCGCAGGCCTTTCTCCTTTTCTTTCCCTAAGCCAGTCTGAATTCCACCTGCACCAGTTTCTCTCCTTTTCACAAACAGCAAAAAGACCGTCCCAGACGCGTCCTTCTGTGACCATCGGTCACTCACTCCCTCGGAAGGGCGACCCTGGACGGAAGATGCTGCAGTGCCAGCCACCAGCTTCTTTCCCAACTGCTGGTGTCGTAACAGCACTGGAGCAGTCTGTGTTTCCGTCTACCTTAAATAAGCATCCCCTTGAGACCCTCCTGGAGCAGCAAGCCCCTCAGCTGTGGGCCCAGGGGTGGAGGCCGTGAGCCCCAGGCATCTGCACCGGGCTCCGCACCTCGACAGCGGCCTGGTGGGGGGGAGGTAGGTGATCGGCACGAGGTCGGGGTCAGATCTAAGGGAGCCAGGAAGAAAGAGGTCAGGGTAACGGGGAGGCCAGAGGCAGAAGGGAAGCAGGAAGGAGGCCAAGGGGGAGGTCGGAGGGAGCCAGGAAGGGGGCCAGGGTGACAGGAGGTCAAAGGGAAGCTGGAGGGAGGCCGAGGGGGGGGGCAGAGAGAGCCAGGAAGGAGGCCGGTGAAAGGCCGGAGGGAGCTGGGAAGGAGGCCGGTGAAAGGCCGGAAGGAGCCAGGAAGCGGCGGGGAGGAAAGCTGAGGACAACGTAGGGGAGGACGGTGGAGCCTTGGAAGCGCCTGGGTGGCGCCGGGCCTCACCTCTGGAAAACGTTCCACAGGAAGCTCTGGTCCGGCAGCGCCGCGCCTCCAGCAGGGCCGGCCCCGGGGCCCGGACGGTACGGGTAGGCGGCCATAGGCCCAGACGCGCTGCTGGGCTGAGACTACGGGGAGAGGCTGGAGGCTGGAGGCGGCTCCACTTCCGCCTCTGCTGGGGCGGGACCTGCCATACGCCACTTCCGGGGATACTGGAAGATCCCCGGCAGCTGGTGCGCGGCCTTTCCGCTGGCGGCCCCGTTGCCAAGCGACGCCGGCGCCCTCGCGCGCGGGGTGGGGCTCCCGGGTCCCGCGCTTCGCGTGCGCGCTGCCCGGGCCACCAACTCAGAGCAGGTACCGCTTACACCCCGCAGGGCGGAGGGCTGAGACGTGCGGAAGGGCTTCCCTTCAGCGGGTTTAAGTTTTGCATAAAAAAAAATCATCAAAGGAATGCGAGGGATTCTTGATTTCGGCTCAGGTCACGATCTCACGGGTTAGAGTCCGGGGAGGGCCTCTGCGCTGACCGCGCGGAGCCTGCTTGGGGTTCTCTGTGTGTGTCTCTCTCTGCTCCTCCCCTGCTCCCGTGCTCTCTCTCAAAATAAATAAGCTTTTAAAAAAGCCATCAAAGTGAATGTGGCCGAGGGGAAGAACACACGCCTTTCTAGAATTTGTCAGACTTGCCACGTGTCTCCAGGCGTGTCACCTCGCCCCTGCGCGGACTGCACGGCACTCCGGCTCTGCTGTGGACTCTGCCGCAGGGGAGTCCTCCCGTGGGGACCGCAGCGCGCTCCAGGCGGCTTCCCGAAAACGGTTTCCTCTGCTTCGGAGCCTCTACCAACCCCGGGGATTTTAAGTGCTCTTTGGTCCTCAGGGCTGGGTTTCTTGAGGCTAGACCCTCCCGCGGTGTTTCCCAGTCGCCTGCGGAAGGACCCAGCCTCTGGGATCTGGCCTTCATCCCAGAGCTCTCCTTCCCTGAGGACACCGATACATTATTCAGGCCTGGTGGGGCCACAGACGTCCAGGGATCACTCTGCCCCATTTCCAGCGTCTTAACCACCACACTACTTGAAGACGGTTCTTGCAGGTTCAGGAAACTAAAATATTCTGTGACTTTGGCGTTCACCTACAGTGTTAATTTACAAAACTCCTCAACAACCTGAGGTTTTCCCATGACTTAGTGAATTCAAAAAGTTTCTAATTTCCTTTTATTCACATCAGTCAGTTACTGAATAATCTTTTCTAGAATTTTCCACAGGTCTTTGATCTGTGGCTTCTGAAATCCATCTTTAATCCAATCTCTGGCTCCTTTTCTAACTCCACAAAATTAATAACTGATTTTGCCACACAATTTGCAGGGAAACTTCAGCAAGGACTGTCGCTGTGACTGCAGCAGGCCCTGGCCTCCCTCTCCTGACAGTGTCACTCTCCACCAACCCGTGGCCAAGCCCCCAACCTGGATGGCCACAGCCAGGACCATCTGCAGGACTCAGAAGTGCCCTATTCTGCTTTCTGTTCAGTTTCAGGTGTGCGAAACGAACCGTCCAAAGGGAGGGGCACTTCCTGAATGCTCACAAGGAGACTCTACGCTAGTGTCTCAGTGTTCTTTTGTGTAATCCTCACACCAGCACCTCAGGGCAGGCTACCAGGGTTGCAAGCATTTTACTGAGGAGAAAACCATGGCTGGCCTAAGGTCAAATAGCAAGATTTTAGCCCAGGTCTATCGTTGCTTTCCTGGATCATCTCAGTCAGGGCAAGGCTGACTCCTAAAAGAGAGATTAAGGACTAGAAATAAAGCTTAAAGAAAATTCTCCCCCTCGCCCCAACAACGTATACCCAAATGCACAGATGAATCTAGAAGGCTGCATCAGAGAGACAGGCCTGGCACGTCCCTCCCTTCACCTCAGCCCTCATTTCTAATGAACCCCTTGCTCTGAGAGGCTGGATAGAGCATGGCATGTGGCTCACAGCCCCTGTGCTGTACCGGTAGGGCAGGACCAAGCCTCCCACTGCCTTTGATGCGGGGGTGTTGCACCTCCTTAGGAAGATGCACAGTATAGGGGAGACGGTCTGCCAGCAGAGTCAGACCATCCCCTGCCTAGTTCTGCTGACTCAGTCACTTAAAAGTATTGATGTGCTTGGCACTATCCCCTTGCCTATCTTGGGATTCAATTCCCTCCTAACCAGGTCTGTTCTAAGCTTTCCATGTAGGTGGTGCTCCTGGATGGGAGAGTAGATACATAAACTGAAAGACAACACTGCTCTCTTCCTCCCATTAATTAACGTTAACACATCATGTATCCAGTGTTGGGCCAGTCTTTCCTTTGGTGTAGTATCTGAGCTAATTGAAAAATGCCTTTTATTATCCTGAGACTTTTTCTAAACACTGTCTCTTTCTGAGAGCTAGGATTCGTAGCACTTCACAGTCTACCCTCTCATCTTATGTCTGTGGCATATAGTAAGCCCTCAAAAGATATTAAACAAATGATCAAAAAAGTTGTGTGCCCATTTGTTTTTGTGTGTGCGCCCTTAGAGCTTTCCCTCTGAAGCCACTCTGATTATTTATGCCTTATTTTCACATCAGGATCATTGACGGCTTACAGTGTGACATTTACATGCTAGAGACCTGTGTCACTTTCTCTTTTGTAGACTCTGGTGCAGAACTCTAGGGGACAGAGCTGACTGTTCCCAGCCCTCCACATCCTTTCCAATCAGTATTCTTTACAGAATTCAGTATTGATAATGACCTACCACTTTTTATTGAACTCAGGTTTCTGAGTAGTCATCAATTTATCAAATATATGCTATTTAATGTAAAATACTAGTAAATGTCTATATTGGTGTTGGCCCACAGACCTTTCGGCAGTGACGGGATTGTTCTGTTGTCCACTGTGGGAGCCACTTGTCATATGTAGCCACTAGTTGAAATGGATTAAGGTGACTGGGGAATGGAATTTTAAATTTTGCATCATTTTAGTGGACTTAATAGTAATGTGGCTATGGCTAATGCTATCGACAGTGTTTACATCTGAGTATTGTGTGGGATCTTAACTTTTTTGCTTCTTTTGATCCAGATTAGAAATGTCCGTATCTCTCTGGGCAGTACTCTAGGTTTTCACCTTCATGCACACTTTTTTTTTTAATATCTCTGGTCTGTCAACTCCTTCAACATGTGGGTTCTCCTAGAAACGCTGAATGCAAAATGTATAAAACATTTCCAGCATGAAATACTCTGTTCCACAGAAACTTACATTGCCAGACCAGCCGCTCCCCGGTGGTCTCAGAATGTTCCTGACCATCTGCAGGTTGATTCTGCGTTGAGAAGTTAGACAGACTAGCCTGCTGCCCTCTGGCATCGCACCACACCCCACGCGCATGCCTCTCCCAGCTTTTCCTTCACTGTCTTAACACCTGAGTGATGCCCGCATGCCTCTATGTATACCCCCACTTCTGCAAAGTGCGTTGGCTTCACCTTGCTCCATCTGCCGCTTGGGATGGAGGTCTGAAGCTGTCAGTAGCCTTTCCACCTGTTTTCTCCTCAAAATCCCCTCCTTCATGTTTGTTGAACCACATGATCCCATGCAGGTGGTTTTCAAAGTGTGGTCCCTGGACATATGAAAAATGCAAATTCTCAGGCCCAACTCCAGGACCCACTGAACCAGAAGTCCTGGGATCGGTCAGGAATTATTCCATGATCCCTCCAGGTAACTCTGATTCACATGCAAATTCCAGAACTTCATTAGGAATTGCAAAGAGGGTCTTTAAATTCTATCATTCCTTACTCATTTATCTGAAGGAATTCCTCTGTAAAATACAACTTCTAATTAACTAGGTTACTCTGAATGGCAATGTGTGGATAAAAGGCAGGATAATCATTATTTTCCTTTAATTGCCCATTTTCAGTGTTAGTAGTTAGTGCTCTACTTGCTTCAAGAGTGATTAATTTTATGGTTCTGTTTGTTCAGTTTTGGCTGACTTTTTAAACTATCATTATAAATTAACAAACTGTTTTTTAATATAGTCAATCAGTCTCAATCAGTGTTTGCTGGCTCTAATGCCCCCTGAAGGTTTCCAGCTCAGAGACCTTTTCAGGCTCATCTTGAACACTTCCTCCCCCAGCCCAGGAATCCATAGTTCTTACTTGCCATCATACTTTTTTAGCAAAGATGTGGGAAACAGGACCTCTCCTCCTCCATCACAGCCCCCATGGAAGAGAGTTTGGGAACGTCTAACAAAACAACATGTGCCTTCACCCCTGCACCCAGCAGTTCTACTTCTAGGACTCACCTCGGAGAAACTGGCAAAGAAAATGGCTTCTCACACACACAGTTATGCATTGTGGCATCTGTAATACTGGAAATAACACAAATGTCTATCACTGGAGGGTAAGGTACATTCATGCCACCGAAAGAAGGAAGGACGAGGACTCACTGATGACAAGGAAGGCTCTCCATTTGTGCAGACAAGGCATGCACAAGTCTCCGTATCGTAATGCAAATACAGATTTGCTTTCATCTCTTTAAACACTCGCTAGGAAGGTAACCAAAGCGGCTGCCACGAGGGAGAGAAGGGAGAGGACACAGGACAATTAAGGAAGTCAGCTCTGAGCATGAGGGGCTCTGAAGGGACATTAATGTTCTACATATTTACAAACTGCAAGTTTTTAAAGACCATCCCTAAAACTGAAAACCAGACTAACATCAGTGATCCTCCCTGCTGTGGCCTGGATTCTACAGAAGCCAGCCCTGAGACAATCACTAGGAAGAGGACCCCAAGAGACACTTGAAAGCAGGTGGGGAAGGAAGAAATCAAGCTGTTTCCTTTAGTACCCGGTTATTTAAATACTTTAGGACACATGTTCACATATTAAACCATTTGGTTACTAAGAACAAGGAGAATATGTCAGCATCCAAATTCATTTTTACTTAATTATATACAACAAATTTTCTGGGTTTTGATATTTCAGGTCAATGAACAGGCCTCAAGTCAAACAGTATAAGCTCATAAATGTGCTTGGAATAGAAATAAGTTTGTAATTTATGTTTATTTAAGAATCATGCCCAGTTTTATTAGTTCACAAGAATGAAGCTTCACTCTCCTGGCTGTTGATTACTGGCAAGCTCTGGCCACCAGGTAGATGGTCCCTATTCAAAAGGGGACCCTTGTTCCCTTGTGTGCAGGGTGCCAATAGGACAGTTACGATATAAAAGCGCGCGTGAGCTATTATACACGGGTACAAAGCCAGTCACCGCCGGTCCCATCAGTAGGAGCGAATGGCTGGAGGGACCGTGGCACAGTCTGCCTCATTCAAGGTTCTGTCAATGACGGGTCTGTACTCCAAGGAGACCTTAGAAAGAAAAATTGATAGTGAGACAACATTTGTAGAAAAACACAGAAACAGCAGTCTCTTATGCTCTTTTGAACAATTAATGATAAAACTGATTTGCAGGGGCGCCTGGTGGCTCAGTTGGTTAAGCATGCGACTCTGGATTCCGGCTCAGGTCGTGATCTCACGGTTCAGTTTGTTGAATTCAAGCCCTGAATGGGGCTCTGCCCTGACAGTGCACAGAGCCTGCTTGGGAGTCTCTCTCTCTGCCCCTCCTCTGTTCTCTCTCAAAGTAAAACAGACAGACAAACAAACAAAAAAAACCCCTAAAACATTGGCAGACAAATTTCACAAGCTTAAAAACACAAATATGTATTAGAGTATTTTTCACTAACAAACTCAAAAAGGATCTAAAAGTACAAGAGGGGACTGGCCATGTAAATTATGGTAAATCCATGTAGTAAAGTACAGCAATTAAAATAACAGTGTACAAAATTCTTGATGCTTTACACAAACACTCAAGAAGTAGGTGAAACCCTGCACACTGTCGTCCTTTATTTATGTTCAAACTATAGATCTACGTTTCTTCTACTCATATGTTTATACACACACTCACAGACAAAAGTGTATAAACATACATGCAAAACCTGAAGGAAATATTTCAGAATGATAATAATAAAGGGTATCTGTGTTTGGTGAACTTACAAATGTTAATTTTCTTTATTTTTGTACTTCGTATATTTTCTAAAATGAGCACTTATTTCTTATGTAATTGTAAAAAGTCTTGAACATTACTAAAAACAGGACTGTATTGAGAGAGGTCTGATATCTTTCTAAATAATGTTTTTAATGTTTGTTTATTTTTGAGTGAGAGAGCACGCACGCACAATTGCGAGAAAGTGGAGAGGGGGAGAGAGAGAGAAAGGCAGACAGAATCCCAAGCAGGCTCCGTGCTGTCAGCAAAGAACCCAGTACAGGGCTTGACCCCCCGAACTGTGAGACCAAGAGGACTTAACTGACTGAGCCACAAAGGTGGCCCCAGTCTGATATCTTTCTATACACTGTCAGAAGACAGGCTTCATGCAAAATTATGAGAATCACTGCCTGCCTGAAATGTCAGACACACTAGGCACACTCTGAATAAAGTGATGACAACGAAGCACGACGGAATCTCTAGCCGGAGACAAATGATTAAGACTATCCCTTCCAAGTCTGAAAAGCTTAAGGATAAACACATTGTAGCTTATTTAGGATTCTTAATGCCCAGGAGAAATGCCAAATGGGTGAATTATGCTTTGGTGAAGTCAGACTATGAGCCTTTATTGTACTCTCAGCTGGCTGTTCCTAGGACCCTGCCCACCTCGCCCTCTCCTCTCCTTGCTGTGCCCAGGCCGATGCTAAGGGCTGCACAGCATACCCTGGGTTCCCTGAGGCTGTGTGGAGGCGGTCCAGCCAATGGGAAGAAAGGGGTGTCTTCCCGTCCCACCTCCAACCCCTGATCTTGCTCTCAGCGGGCTCCAGAATCCTCATCCCCTGCTACCCAGGCTTGGGTGCTCACTCCCTGCCCAACGCCAAAGCTGCAGAAGACCAGCCCTTCTGAACCATTGCCCACGCTGCATTCTGCTCCCACACGGAAGCGGACTGACCATGTCTTTTTCAGCGGTGTCTCCAATCTGTCAGTGGTCGACTTAAATCCATGCTGCTTCTCCCAGTCCAGCATATGCTGAACTCTAAACATGTGGAACAGCCTATCTGTCAGCGCACATGTGAGTGCAGCATGTTCCCCACATACCTCCCCAGTCTTGACATCGACATAGGAAAGGGTGTGCTTCCTCCAGTGCTCCTCAAACGGCTTCTTCTGCTGCCCTTGGATGGGCTTAGAGTAATCATACTCGTCAATCCGCTCCTGAGGCCGGAGAAAGTTAAGTTTATTTCAGAAAATACCATTAACAATCACATTTCAAGTTTCTTATCACTGTAACAGTGATATAACCGGAAAATATGGCAAACTCATATGAACCCTCCTAGACCCCACCCAACAAGGAGGTGTCCGTCACTGACCGAAGCAGACCTTGTTCGGAGCTGGGACATTCCTAATCCGTTTTTCTACCCATGTCCCTTCACCTCTACAATTCCTAATGAAAAAAACCATTTTGTGTAGATCTGACCTAAAACAACACACAATATATAAAATGCAGTGCAACTGAGTCCAAATGCAGGTGGGATGGAGAGATGAGACATGTGGTCAGTCCTCCAGAGGGCCTGTCCACCCTGGGGCTCCCGGACAGGCCATTCCCTATTCCAGGGCCTCCACAGCACGGGGCCCAACAAGGGCAGAACCCACAGAGCCAGCAGTGGGTCTGCAGTGGCACCTTGAGTCCAGAGCTCCATTTCTACCACCAGAGGGTGGTGGGGTGCGGAAATTAGACTTATCTTTCGTGCACTTAAAAGTTGATCAAATACTTTGTCTTTCTGTTCTGTACTCTGGTAAATTTCATCTTCTTTCAACTTTTATTTAAATGCTTCAGTTTTAGCAATTATATTAAAATTTTGTTCAAAAACTCTCAAAGAGAAGCTGAATACTATTAAGGAATATCCTGCACATGGTAATGGATAAGACCTACAAGAGCCTCTTAAAATAAAACCAGGGGCTCATTCGGTGGAGCATGCAACTTTTAATCTCAGGGTTGTGAGTCTGAGTCCCACATTGGGTGTAGAGATTACTTAAAAATAAAAATAATTAGCTAAATAAAATAAAAACACTTGCTTCTGTTTCTGCTGAGTGAGGTGAGTGTGGTGGTGGGGAAAGGCAAGCAAGTGGGGCTAGCATCTTCTCTCTTTTTTGTTTATTTGTTTTGAAAGAGAAAGAGGAGCACGAGTGGGGGAGAGGAACAGAGAGAGAGGGGGAGAGAATCCTGACACAACGCTTGACCTCGCAAATGGTGACATCATGACCTGAGACGAAATCAGGAGTTGGGACACTTAACTGACTGAGCCCCCAGACACCCCGCCTTCCCCATTTCTGAGCACACACCTCCAGGTGAGCTCTCCTAGGGGGAGCAGCTGCCACCTGCTTCTCTGCTAAGACAGAATGAAAACATTCATCTCAGCCACACAAACTGCCAACCAACAGCCTGGAGAAGCTTCTAGTCCTCAGCAAATGTGACAAACGTGCTTAATTAATACGAATCCAATCTAATCCAGCTCCAGTCAGTGGAAGGTAAATTGACAAAATTTCACAGTTGACTGGTGAGCCTGTTACTAGCAATACTAAATACTGTCCTGGATCAAAGTCTGTCTGTCTGAAAAGTGGCTCAGGTCCTGCCAACATTCCATCCTGAACTCATGTTTGTTCCCGAGTACCCATTTCCTTGATGTTTTGCTGTCACATGCTGAGTGCTCAGTTCTGAAAGAATCTGCATAAAAATCAGGTCATTTAAAAAAAAATAGGGACCCAATGGGGTACTTGAGTGACTCAGTCAGTTGAGCATTTGATGTCAGCTCAGGTAAGATGTCTCGATGTCTCTGTCTCAGTTCAAGAGTCTGAGCCCCAAGTCAGGCTCTATGCTGACAGCTTGGAGCCTAGAGACTGCTACAGATTCTGTGTCTCCCTCTCACTGTCCCTCCCCACTCACACTCTCTCTCTCAAAAATAAACATTAAAAAAAACACATTAAAAATATTTTTTAAAGTGACCCAAGATGAGATCAAGTCTCAAATGATTTACACATCATTTTAAGTCAGTAAGTTAGCATTTTCTGGCAAAAATACTCAGACTGCAGAGTAACCTTTGACCAAGTAAACTTCAGGTGTGTTTTGCTCAGAGAGGCTGCTATTGGCAGCACAGATACAGTTCCAGAGAAAAAGGTCACACTGGTACTAAACACAGTGATACTAAAGCAGAAAAGTTATCAGGGAGGAAAAAAACACCCTTTTCAATTTACTTTCGGGCAAACTGAGTGAAATGCATGCAGAGAAAGCGCAGGGGTAAGGACTGAGCCATGCCAGGGGAGAGAAGGCACGGCGTGCACATGGGTGTATTGTGAAGGCACACCTTGTAATCTTCCCTGGCGTGAGCACCACGCGACTCCTGCCGAGCCTCCGCTCCATAAATGGTCTGAAGCGCACAGAGCATCAGGTTCTGCAGCTCTAAGGTCTCCACCAGGTCGGTGTTCCAGACCATTCCTGGGGACACACCAGGCACCCATGAGAGACAGGATCCAGGGAGATGGGGACCCCAGGCTGTAGCTGTGGGCGTGCCAGCGTCCACACAAACAGCAAAGGTGGGGTAAGTCAGCACCAAGTGGGATGGACAAGACCCTGAGGTAGCCTCCCTCGCTTATGCCTAGCACCCCAACTGTGTGCAGGGGCCCACGGAAATGCTCACCTCGGTCAAATGTCTTCAGGTGCTTTAGGTCTCCGTAGAGCTGGCTGATTTTCTCACAACCTTCCTGTAACACACTTCCCACACGGAACACTGCAGCATGATTTTGCATGGACTGTTAACAAAAGTATCATTTGTAAATCTTCAGTTCATATGAAAAAGCCATGCCAAGAACCATTACACCCTTTAGAATTTTGCTTTTTTAAAAAAGATTTTAAGAAATCTATACACCCAACATAGGGCTCCAATTCACAAGCCGAAGATCAGGAGTTGCACACTCCACTAAGCCAGCCAGGCAAACCTGCATTTCACTTTTTAGAAAGTATTTATATAAATTAAATTGAAAACCTAGGAATTCAGACTTCCTTATTATTGAATTTAGTTATTTTTACTTCTTTAAGTAAGCTCTATGTCCAACATGGGGTTTGAACTCACAATCCTAAGAGAAGAGTCACACGCTCTATTGACTGAGCCAGCCAGATGCCCCTGTTATGAAGTTTGTGAGAACCTTTAAGATCTATTTTCTCAGCATTTCAAATCTGCAACGAAGTGTTACTAACTATAACTGCCATGCTGTATAAGCTGCAGGACTTTCTTATTTTTTTTTTAATTTTAATGCTTTTTATTTATTTTTGAGAGACAGAGAGAGAGAGTGCGAGCAGGGGAGGGTCAGAAAGAGAGGGAGACACAGAATCTGAAACAGGCTCCAGGCTCTGAGCTAGCAGTCAGCACAGAGCCTGACGTGGGGCTCAAACCCACGAACTATGAGATCTGACCTGAGCCGAAGCCGGCCGCTTAACCGACTGAGCCACCCAGGTGCCCCAGGACTTTCTTATTTTTAACTGGAGGTTTGTGCCTTTTGTTTCTTTTCATCCATTTCACCTACTCCCTGTCTCTGGCCACCACCAATCTGTTCTCTGTACTTACTAGCTCAGTTTCTTGTTGTTTTTTGTTTTGCCAGATTCCACATGTAAATGGGATCACATATTTGTCTCTGACATATTTCACTGAGCATAACGCCCTCAGGGCCCGCCCATGTTGGCACAAATGGCAAGATATCATTTTTAATCCCCCAATGTTATATACATATTATAACATATACCTACATCTTCCTTCTCCACTCACCCAGTGATAGACATGTAGATTACTTTCATATCTTAGCTACTATAAATTATACTGAAATGAACAGAGAGAGAGAGAGAGAGAGAGAGCGAGCGAGCACGAGCGAATCCCATCCCAAGCAGGTTTTACACTGTCAGAACAGAGCCCGATGCAAGGCTTGAACTCACAAACTGCAAGATCATGACCTGACCCAAAATCAGATGCTTAACCAACTGGGCCACCCAGGTGCCAAATACTAAACATTTCCGACAGGCGTGAGGTAGTACCTCATTGTGGTTCTGAGCTGCATTGCCCTGATGATGATGTTGAGCTTCTTTTCATTATCTGTTGGTCTTCTGTATGTCTTATTTGGGGAAATGTCCATTCATTTGGGGAAATGTCAGCCATTTCTTAGGCTGTTTTTACACTATTGAATTGTAGGAGTTCTTTATATATTTGGGGATAATAGCCCCTATCAGATATATAATTTGCAAATATTTTCTCCCATTCTATAGGTTGCCTTTTTTGTTGGTTTCCTTTGTGCAGAAGCTTTTTAGTTTGATGTAGCCCCAACAGTTTTTTACTTTTGTTGCCTTTGTTCTTGGTATCAAATCCAAAAACTCACTGCCAAGACTGTTATTAAGGAGCTTACTGCCTGTGTTTTCTTCTAGGAGTTTTATGGTTTCAGGTCTTATATTCAAGTCTTGAATACACTTTTGAGTTATTTTTGTGTATGGTGGAAGACCGTGACCTGGATTCACTACTCTGCAGCCTTCCCAGCACCATGAAGGAGACTATTCTATTCCCCTGCATGTTCTTGGCTCTTTTGTTGTAATTAGCCATATTTATGCGGGTATATTTATGGGCTTGATTGTATTCCACTGATCTGCTGTTATGTGGCTATTTCAGTGTTTAGATTGCCACATCTTTGTGATACAGTTTGAAATCACGGAGAGAGATGCCTCCAGCTTTGTTCTTCTTCCAGGATTGCTTCAGTCGTTCAGGATCTTTTGTGGTTCCACACAAACTTTAGAATTGTTTTTCTATTTCTATGAAAAATGCCAATGGAACTTTAACAAAGATTGCATCGAGTCTGTATTAAGGAGCTTACTACCTGTGTTTTCTTCTAGGAGTTTTATGGTTTCAGGTCTTATATTCAAGACTGCTTTGGGCAATACAGAAATCTTAACAATATTCATTCTTCCATGAGCACAAAGTATCTTTCCACTTATTTGCGTCTTCAACGTTACTCATTAATGTTTTATAGTTTTCAGTGTATTGATTTTTCTCCACATTGATTAAATTTATTCCTAGGTATTTTATTTTTTGATACAATTGTAAATGGGATTATTTTCTTAATTTCCTTTTCAGAGGATTTATTTTTTGTATACAGAAACAACAGATTTTTATGTATTTATTTTGTGTATTTCAACTTTACTGAATTCACTTACTAGTTCTAAGTTTTTTGGTGGTGTCTGTGTCAGATCTAATCTGATATATCTGTAAATAGTGACTTTTACTTCTTTCTTTCCAATTTGTATGCTTATTTCTCTTTCCTGCCTACCTGCTCTAGCTAGGACTTCCAGCACTCTGTTGAATGAAGTGGTAAGGGTGAACATTCCTATCTTGCTCCTATGATAAGATGAAAAGCTCTTTTAGCTTTTCACCAGGGAATGTGACATCAGCCATGGGCCTGTCTGTGTGTGGCCTTGATTACATTGAGATACATTCCCTCTACACCTGCCTTGTTGAAAGTTTTAGCATAAATACATGCAGATGTGAAACGAATTTTTGATTCTTTTTATTAATTTATTTTATTTTTTAATTTAAAAAAAAAAGTTTATTCATTTCTGAGAGACTGAGCAGGGGAGGGGCAGAGAGAGAGGAAGACACAGGATCTGAAGCAGGCTCTAGGCTCTGAGTTGTCAGCACAGAGCCCAAAGTGGGGCTTGAAACCACAAAACGCGACACCATGACCTGAGCCAAAGTCAGATGCTCAATCAACTGAGCCACCTAGGCGCCCAATGCTTTTTTTTTTTTTTTTTTAATATTTATTTATCTGTGAGAGACAGAGTGCAAGTGAGAGAGAGAGGCAGAAAAAGAGGGAGACACAGAATCCGAAGCAGGCTCCAGGCTTGAGCTGTGAGCACAGAGCCCAACGTGGGGCTTGAACCCATGAGCAGTGAGATCATGACCTGAACCAAAGTTGGTCACTCAACCAACTGAGCCCTGATTAATGCTTTTAAAACATGCTTCTATGTTCCCATTAAGTACATGTCTTAAATCCACATATGTTCTTTAAAGTGGAACACTGCACTTAGGGAAGGCAGTTTGTGGAACTTGGCTATAATCTGTGATTCCAAGCAGACTTACTTCTGGGGCATGATGTCACTGAATGGTGGCAGAAAGGTATAAGGGTTCCACCTTCGAATTCCCAAGGAGACAGCAGCTCCTACAGTCTTGCCCCACCCTTGAGATCTGGTATAAATGTCCTGGGAGCAGCAGCTGGCCCCTTGCTGACACAAACTAAGACATGCTAAGATGATGAGGTGATCTGAAGTAAGGTGGGGTGGACGGTCATGAAGTAGAGGGAGAAGTGAGAAGCCTGGGAGCCCTCCCTGGTGAGCTCCTGGTTAAATACTGCAAAATCTCCTCGTGTGTCAAATCCCTGTACACTTTTCTTATTTAAGAAATGTGACAAGAAATAAAACTGAAATTTATTTTGGGATCTACCTTTGTTTCCTATCACTCACTGAAGGACCTTTTCATCACTCTTGAAAAGCCCCTTTATCCCATGCTAAATCACAGCGTGGGCCTGGGCCTGCTTCTGGGTCTACGCCACCGATCCAGATGTCTCCTTCTCTTCCAAGGACTAACACAGCTTGTTGGTTTAGTTCTATTTAACAGACATCTCATCTATTTCTCTTAAATGATACATAATTTAAAAATTAAAAGCACACCATCAAATGTCTTGGCTTTTCAGCAAAAGCAAATGGAAAAAACTATCTTAGAATCTAGTAAATATCAATTAAAACATTCTTTTATGTTCCTCAGGGCTCATGTTGTTATACTCTTTAGGGTTAGGTTTATTCAAGGTATTTTAAACTTTTTGGCTGTGTTGTGAGGATCGCTTTCAAATGGATTACTGCAGGAATACTGCAGAGCTACTCATTTTGGTATATGAATCTTTTATCCAGATGCTTTACTTCATTCTTGTTTTTATTAGTTTTCCACTTAACAGCTTCGAGTTTTTAATTGTATCAGTAAGCAATAATTCTGCCTACTCCTTTTCAGTATATTTCTCATTTCTTTTCTACCTCTTACTGTATTTACTGGAATCAGCAAAATAATTACTCCGTCCCCCAATTCAACTGTGCATGCCATGAGGGCAGGATTTTTTGTTTTGGGCAGATGACTTGGGCATCTAGAATACTGCCTGGCATACAGCAGATATGAATTCAGACGCTCCCTAACCTACACAGGTTTGAGCAATGATTTTTCTACTTTACAATGGAACAAACGTGATCTGCATTCAGAAAAACTGTACTGGGAATTGTCACCTTCTCCTAGTTCGCAGCGTGCAACAGGGCACACTCTCACGACTCTGGGCAGTGCTGGCAGCTGCAGCTCCCACTGAGGCTCCACAACCATCTGCACTTTTACACAACCACTGTTTTCACCTTCAGTACAGTACTCAGTAAATTGCCTGAGACAGACAACACTTCGTTATAAAACAGACCTCGTGTCAGATGGACTTTCCCTGCTGCAAGCTAGCAGAAGTGCTCTGAGCATGTTTAAGTAAAGACAGCTGGGCGAGTGTTCGGTTAGTTAGTTAAGTGCATTTTGGGGGACACAGCCCCATTGTAAGTCAAAGATCTGTACATGCCGTATTTGATGGGAATGCATCTAAGGCTTCCTATTTCAAAATCTCATGGACTCACCATTCCCATGCCCAAACAGAAGTTCCTACTATCCCGTGCAATGGTTACATCTGTCCTAGTTGGCCTCCAGTTCCTGATATCAATACTCCACAAAAGTCCTGCAAACATCACCTGACTGGTTTCCTTAAACACACCTCTGCCCTTCCCCCATGCTATCTGCCTTACCTTTCCAACAGCCTCCCTGAACCCCAGTCTCACTAACACAGAACCACACAGTCCTAGAAAAGTGAGCATTTGTGCTACTGGACTCCTTATCAGAATGTGACTAAAGCAAAGGGTGGCTTCTTTTTGGAAAATGCCTCCACAAATTGTTACACATTTCAAGTCGAAGAATCTGATGGATCCCTAGCTGCTTTACACTCCTTTTATTGATCTAACTCTGTGTTATCCAATGCAGTAGCTACAGGTAGTGATTTATATTAAATTGAAACTGAATAAAATTCAGTTCTTCAGTCACATTAGCCACATTTCACATGCTGCATCTACATGTGGTCAAAGACACAAGTTCTCATCCTCAGAGAATATGCCATCAGATCTGCTGATCTAGAAGGTAGATATTCTGACAACAACTAGTGTACAGATTGCCATTTCCTGCCAACACCCAGACTCCTCTCCCTGATTTTATTTAGCGGATTCAATGGTCCCAGTTTAAAGACATTTCCCAGAGTTGCTAGAAGCTGGGTGTGATTAGTGGGATTAATTTCTTGGTAATGAGATGTGCTGGGCTTTCAGGAAGCCTGGTATAAGGAAGCTCCCAGCCGGGACCTTCTTGGACTGTCCACCGTCCCTCCCCCTCAGGCTGTGACATATGCATGACAGAAGTTAGGGTCTGAGGGAAGCCACACGAAAGCACGCTGGGACACAGAAGCTGTAGTTTCTGCCCTGGGCCCTACCTCCAGGCTTCTGTGTGCAACGTGTCCTTTTGCTGTTCAGCCCAAGCCTGGCGCAGGGCTGTGGACACACCAGAATGCGTGCACGTGCTTACCTTCTGCATGCTGAGTCGTAGCTCTGATGTTCTTATGCTTCCATCAGCAAACCTCAATTTGTCAAGATTCATGACAGACTCTTCTCCAGCATTTGGTTTAATTGGGGGAACTTTATCTCCTTAAAAAACATACAAAAAGCTAGAATTTAATGGCTTTTAGAAAATGTACCCATAACCTAAGCTAACATTCGACCCAAGCCACCCTTTAACCGAAGAACATATTGACTTCAGGCTGTAAACATAAAGACAACATTTCTGGCAAGGAGGAGGTATCCAATAAGAAATCTCTGAACAAAACGGAAACTACTCTTCAGCTTAAACATTAGGTTTATGCAAAGAGGCCTTGCAGTGTTACTCCATAGAAGGGGAAACTGGCACCTTCACACAGTGAGCATTTCCAACAATTCTGCCAACATCGCCCACCCCCACCCCCACCTCATTCAGAGATGAGGGAGGGCCTGGCCAGGCACGTTTAAAACTCCCTTGCTGATTCAGACCCTTATATCTGTTTGCCTGAACCTCAAGATTTGCTGTTCTTGCTTTTCTAAAATGATAAATGCTTTGAAGCTTTTTAAAGGTTCCCTTTTGGGGGGGTGTATGTCTTGAAATGTATTTTCTTTAATAATGGGTAATAGGGGCAGAAGGCATGAAACACAGGAAACAAAGGTTTGCAATAAGTGCTCACAGCTGCCCTCTGCAAGGGGCCAGGGCACTGGTCTCCCGTGCAACCTGCCCCAGCTCTTTTAGGCTGGGTAGTTTCTTCTTCTTCTTCTTCTTCTTCTTAAAGATTTATTCATTTTTGAGAGACAGAGAGACAGTGCAAGCAGGGAGAGTGGGAGAGAGAGGGAGACAGAATCTGAAGCAGGCCCCAGGCTCTGAGCTGACAGCAGAGAGCCTGAAATGGGGCTTGAACCCATGAACCATGAGATGACGACCTGAGCCAAAGTCAGACACCACTGACTGAGCCACCTAGGTGCCCGTGGTTGCAGTTTCTTCTGCTTTTGTTTTTAACATTTAAAAAAACTGATCATTTACCAGAATTATTTTTCTTTAGGTGCAGAGTTCTACAAATTTTGACAAATGTATGGATTCCTGTAACTATCAAAATTAGGATCCAGAATTAAGGTTTAAACATTTTAATGTTTAAAATATTTGTAATTGGGAGGATGTAGCGATGCTTTTCCTTTCCTTTTTTTTTTTTTAATTTGAAGTATAATTACCAATTTTGGTATAGAGTTTTGCACATTTTGCCTCAGAGTTGCACAAGCTCCACCAGGAGCAGAATGGCAACCACCAAGCTGTGCCATTCCCTAGTTGTCTCTTCCATGATGTTATATAAATATAATCAGATGGACATACCCTTCCAAGCTTAGATCATACAACACGGTATGTTTTGAGATGCACTGTGTTGTTGCATGTAGGAATAATTTATTTCTTTCCATGGCTAAGTTAAAAAAAAAAAGCTTTCTTAAAAAAGTACACTGATCCTTCAGATATAAAAGTACAAGATACTTGTTTTTTCTAACAATATTATTAAATTAGATTAATTAGAATATTAAATTGATATTTAAAAATATTAAATTTGTTTTTATTTTAGAAAGAGAGACAGAGAAAATGAGTGCGTGCATGAGCAAAGGAAAGGAGCAGAGGGAGAGAATCCTGAGCAGCTTCCTGCTGACTTGGAGCCTGACGTGGGCTCAATCCCACAACCCTGGGATCATTAACTGAGCCGAAAGTAAGAGTCAGATGCTCAACCAACTGAGCTACCCAGGTGCCCCAAAAGTAAAGATATTCTTATAAAACTTCCTTTTTCTCTTTCTCAAAGGGAACCTTGAATTTTCTGCTTTGTTCTAAGATCTGATTTCAGGCTTCACTGCTACAGTGAAATAAGCATTAGATTTGGTGCCGGATGAGGCAGGTTTGACTCCTGCCTCTGCAGCAAACACTGGGACAGGCCCCACCTCTGTCCTCAGCCTGGACGTGTAGCCACAGCAAGGGAGAGGGTGTCTGAAAAGGTCACTGCCTTCTCCTTACACGTATTCGCTAACCGCAGGTGTAAAGGGGAGCGCGGCGTGGCAGACTAAGAGCCGTGTGTAAGTAGTGGGATAGTAGGACTTTCACCAAATTAAAATCCACACGGAAAGCTTCTGTGCAGTAGAAATAGCAGAATACTAAACAGTTACCGCCAATGAAACATAACGGGAAGAGCGGGGACCTGAGGGCCCAACACCCTTCCCTTGGGAACTGTGTTTTCCCCTCAGATGTTGTTCTGAGCAAACGGGCCAATGTAATCCCCTAGACCCTTGAAGGTCCACGCGACAGTACGTGCCTGTTCACAGTGGGGCTCACCCTTCGAGCATGTGGCATTTTTTCCCTCAGAGAACCAATTTAAAAGAACACAATCACTGACTTGAATCCACTGTACCAATACAGGGAGAGATGTGACCCAATCTTTGGTTCTGTGTGCATTATATCTGCCCTTTTCACTTTAATAGGTTATTTATATTTTGTTTAGAAGAACCTAAATTACTTTTCCATAAGTACTGAAAACTTCTCTATCGTCATTCCTACTGTTTAAAATATTTCACCGCAAGAAAGTCATTTGTATTGAGCAGGCAACTATGTGATAACCCTCCCCTTAAAACAACTCCCTAACAATGACTTTTCTAAGCAGGACATAAGGACTATAGAACAGAATCTGACCCAAACCAGTTTACCTTCTTAATTGCTAAGACCTCACCCACCCTGTGTCCAGCCTCAAGCCTATTACCATATAAATCTCTGAATTGCTCTATTTCCTCGTGTATAGAGGGTGAAAACATACTACCCCTCCATGATCACTAAGCAAATTTCCAAATATGAATCACGACATGGGAACCTCTCGCACTCTGAAGCAGCCTGGCTGCTTGGAGAACACACATACCAGGTCTGCAGGACTCTGCGATACTCAGTGCACACGCCCGGCCAAAGACAACCAGATCCAAGAGGGAGTTCGCCCCAAGACGGTTGGCACCATGCACGGAGGCACAGGCAGCCTCCCCACAGGCATACAGGCCAGGCACGATCTGATCCTGGCCGTTCACATGCCTCAGAACCTGTGGAAGGAAGACTGAACACTTAGGAGCATGGTCTGCACAAGCCTGCTTCCCGGCAGCAGGGCATCTGCATGCAGCGGCAGAGGAAGGAGCGCCAGTGAAGACCGGATACACTCTCACCTACACGGAACCCTCTGACTGAGTCAGCCCAGGCTCCGCCCTCTGTTCGCAGACATGCAGCCACCCCAGGCCAAGAGAGGTCAAAGGATCCCACGTGGCAGCACCCGTGATTTCAACCCCACACCTACTGCTCATGAGAAACCTCACTCTCCACCTCGAACCGACCTCCTACTCCCTCACTGACTCTGGGTTCGGAGGAAGGGAAGGGAGTACGGCAGACTTGAGTTGTGACTCAAACCCTTCCAGCCCATTACCCCTCTATGAACATAACCCCCAGTCACCTTGCCAAGGGGCAGGCCAAACAAGTTAAGAACCAAAAAGCTCTGGATGAACTGCAAACACCTCAAAGGTACTTTTTGTAAAGAGAATACAATCTACAAGGTCACAGTAAAGGTAACAAGAGATCGTATAGTAGGATATAACATATGATATAATATGTAAACTAGAAAAGCAGTGATTTGCATCTATGACTGTCTACTATGGAGGGATCAATAAGTTATCAGCAACTACTCGTCACCAATGGAGTGAACGTGACAACTGCAAGGTGGCCTCGCCCCCCGCCCTCTGGCAGCAGCTACTCAAGGCAAGTGCAGCCTGTACAGCACAGTGCTTTCTGAGGACAACACCGGTCTTCGCTAACCAAGCTCACAAGGGACAACCGTATCATTCCTGCCCTCTTTCCCATGGTGGAAGGGTCTTGGTTGGGTCACCTGCCCCTTGTAGTTGGTGGGAATGCCGCCCATGTTATAATGCACGGTGGGAAGGACAGGGATGGGCTCTTTGGTGACGTCCACGCCTGCGAAGATCATGGCCGTCTCTGAAATGCCAGGCAGCCGTATGGCCAGCTGCTCCGGGGGTAGGTGGTGCAATTGCAGGTAGACGTGATCTTTTTCAGGCCCGCAGCCTCTGGTGGAAAAGGACATCATGGTGTGAGGCAAAGAATGGTAAGTATAGGAAATGTGAGACTACAAGTTTCACATTTTTTTTATGCTGTACAAAGTTTCCCGTCACCTGCGGTCACCCATTTTCACATCTTCTGTGAGCGCCTACTCTGCCAGGGCAGACTGCAGGTGCAAGGACACAGCCAGAACCTGGACAGACCTCCAGCCCTCACTGAGCTCACACTCCAGTCCTGGGAAGTCACAATTTGCTGTTTTCCTTGGTAAATGCATTAGGAAGTCCTTTTAATGCAAATACTCCAAATATAAAATCTCTAGAGCCTATAACATCAAAGATTTGAGAAGGTTCACTACAGTAAGGCAGCACTGACAATGAAGAGCCTAACACTGCTTCAGTGAACAGGAGCTCACACACTGAAGGTCCCGAAACGTGTGGGTCTCCAAACAGCATCAAAGGCCCATATGCTAACGTTAGGTTGTGGGCATGTGTGTCTTGCTCCCTCACATAGAAATGTCTGTCTCTATCACAACTCTCACACACACAATCGACGTTTCACAGATTTGAGAGAGACTGACGTCAAACCAGCTGAACTTCCCAAAATGCAGGTCTTTAGAAGGATATCATAAATCGACAAACAACCGTCAGAGGGGAGGAGAGGTGACCTACGCAGAGTCGGGTGGGGTAGGTGGGGTGCTGAAACTCACAGAAGCCACACCAGCCTATGTGCATATGTAGACACGAGGATAGCAGCCACCAAAGAGAGAGGAGGGTGTGCATGTGTGCGCGTGCGCTCAGACACTTTTGGGGAGAACGACACAGACCTTCCTTCACGGATCTCCAGAGTCATGGACCGAGACACGACATCTCTGGACGCCAGATCCTTTGCGACTGGGGCGTATCGTTCCATGAACCTTTCGCCTTGACTGTTAATGAGAATGCCTCCCTCTCCACGGCACCCTTCTGTAATGAGACAGCCAGCACCATATATACCTGCAAAGAACCAGATTAATTAGGTGATTATAACCTAACAATTGCTAGGTCAATATTTCACAGGCAAACTTTTGTTCCAATACAGTTTTGGGGATAGAAAGGAAAAGGGTATGCAAGGGGCATGCTCACAACAGAGTAAGACAAAGGAAAGGTTAAGGAATAGTAGGAAGTTTTAACAACAAAAAAACACCCACAAAGCAGCAGTGAGGAGAAAGGTCAGCTGCTGTGGTGACAATGCAGCTTGGCTGAATATTCCGACTTCAACAGCTTTTCAGCTTTCTGCACAACCAAGCATACATTAAATATCTCTGGTTTTGTTTTAATTGGAGAAGGTCCTTTTGTAGCATGAAACTGTGACTAGGTAAGAAAAACCAGCTTGGGAAATTCGTATCTCACTGTCCCTTCAACAAGGAATGCCAAGCACTTGAACTTGAAGAGGGAGACGAACACCTCTGTCAATGTGATCTGAAGGCTAACACTGTCATTACCACAACAGAAGAATTATCTTGCTTTAAGAACAAGAATGCAGGGGCGCCTGGGTGGCTCACTGTCAGTTAAGTGTCCCACTTCGGCTCAGGTCATGATCTCAGAGTTGGTGAGTTTGAGTCCCATGTCAGGCTCTGTGCTGACAGCTTGGAACCTGGAGCCAGCTTCAGATTCTGTGTTTCACTCTCTCTCTGCCCCTCCTGGGGCACCAGGGTGTCTAACTCCTGATTTTGGCTCAGGTCCTGATCTCATAGTCTGGGAGATGGAGCCCCGAGCCATGCCCCGAGCTGACAGCATAGAGCCTGCTTGGGATTTGCTCTCTCCTTGTCTTTCTCTCCCTCCTCCTCTCACATGTTCTCTCTCAAAATAAATAAACTTTAAAACAAACTAAACCCCCCAAAACCAGTAATTTAAAAATTACCTAAATCATTTTTTATTTTTGTCCCTGCCAGAGCAAAGAGAAAAGGCAGGTCTGGTTCTTTAGCATGGTGGGATGCTACTACCACGAAGTAGAGTGTCCCCTCAGTTGACAGGTCAGAAATGCAACCAAAAAGAAGTCCAGAATGAGACTCACCTTTCCCAAGAGGCAATTCTGTCTCTCCAATTCATTTCTGAATAACGAACTCTCTTACACCTGCACCTGCAGCCTAGTCCTTCCTTCTAAGCCCCACACTGCACACGTAACTAAGGACCCAAGACGAGCTCACTGTGCCCATGACTAGCACCAAAGTCATCAACATCTCGGAGGGCTGTGTCTGCCATAGCTCGTCCGACTCTATACTCTACTGGACAGCCTGATGTCTCCCTCCAACACTGGAATGTGCCCAAGCCACAGCTCTGGTCAACAGTGCTCAGGAGACACTGATGAGCACCTACTATGTGCTGGGCACTGTGAACAGCGGCACTTGTCCCCGCCTCCAGGAGCTGACAACTGAATTGGGGAGAGGGACACTGACCAGTCTTTCCATAAAGCTCCTGGAGCAGGTGTCGTCAAGGCTAGGTGGTGGCCTAAACCGCCCTGGGAGAAACGGAAAAAACTTCCTTGAGCAAATGACAAGCTGGGTTCTGAAAACGTCTGTGTGTGTGGAACTATGGGGGGGCATGAAAGGCATGAGCCCCGACCCCATGAAAGTGGTCCCATCCTACCTGTGGGGTGAAACTGAACGAACTCCAAGTCCTGGCAGGGAAGGCCGGCCCTGGTGACCATGGCAGTGCCATCACCAGTGCTGGTGTGGGCAGATGTGCAGCTGAAGTAGGTGCGTCCGTAGCCTCTGGAAAACAGACAGGCCAGTACAGAGAAAGCAGTGACACACAGTGTCCCATCAGGACTGCCTTTCTAATGGCACCAGAGTGGACAGAGCAGTCCAGCAGCACCGTGACAGGCCCCGTCTGGACACGCCACCTGGGCAACTGGGGCAGGAGCCTGAGCGGCAGCGGCCGAGCGCTTCCTGCTGCCTGTGTGACTTCCCTGAGAAGCATATGCTACTTAGATGCTGAAATTTTTACCATTTGTGGACTCACTCTTGTAAAGGGTTAAAATAACAGACGGACAATGCAAGAAATGTAACTTAGTTATTTTCGTCACCTGAAGAAACAGCACTTATCTACCCCAGAAATCAATATAAACACAGTATCCAGTAAAGCAAAAGACAGGTTAGGCCAGGACATGTCACGTGACTCTCCAGACCTGTTTCCTCAAGGGTCCTCGCAGGTACAAGCTGAAGACAGATACTCCCTCACCTACCTGAGGCAGGTGCTGTGATCATCCCCGTTAGAAACATGAAACTGAGACTGGCAAAGCTTATAACGCCCCTGAGTCAGGTCACTGCCCATGACTATGAATTTCCCTAGTGCCTCCATTTTTCTTTTTTAAAGAAACCCCAAGACCCAACTTTCCTACAGAGAAACTAAATACAAGTTATACTCCTACCCAGTAGCTACAACAGTGTTCTTTGCTCTTATGCGATGGATGGACCCGTCTTCTATGCATAGTGCAATGACACCACGGCATTCCCCATTTTCCATCAGGAGATCCAAGGCAAAATACTCTACAAAATAGCTGGTATCATATCGCAGAGACTAAAAAACACGAAAGAAAAAATAAAGGATCCCATAGTTTCAATGCATTTAGGGTGTTAAAGTAACATTTCAGCAATACTGCTCATACAAACAAGTTAAAGGCCCTGATGTGACGTGTAACAAATAGACAGAGCAAACCCTGGGTTGCAAAAGAAGCCACAGACTTTAACTCGCATCAGCCCTAGTGCGATACAGACTGTTGTAGAGCAGCATGGAAGGTACCCTGCTCTGGGCTGTCTGATCGGACCGTAAGGACACACACACGTCCTGCCTGCCAGAGAAGATGCTGCGGCTGCTCAGTGAACGTGGAGGGCTCTCACAAAACTGCCAGCTCCCCAACACGACACACGGTACTGCTGGGTGGGCAAACCCTGTCACACATATGTCAATGCACTCAGCCAAAGCTGCCACCAGTGTTCTAAAATTTGCAAATCAATAATCTGTCCCCATGAGAGCAAGAATTCAGAATACTGATTATTATGAGTCAGTTATTTAGAATGCTGATTATCTGGCTATGCCAGAGTAGGCCCCAATCGTCCAGTAACTACTGTCTCCCAAACCTTCGTCCAGTTTGGACACTTAAGTATTAAATCAATCAGTTCAAGAACTGAGAGGTGCTGAGTGATAAAATGCTTGTTCTCTTCTTATATTTTCAGTGAGGCAGATCAACTTAATTTTTTAAAATAGACACTTTTCAGATTAACAATCACTATATACATCATGCCAAGTTAGTCTGCTGTTTACTAAGCAACCCCCGGGGCTGACATGCTGACCTTCTGACCCATCCCCAGGCTGTCCTGTCTCTAGCTCCTCACCATATGCCCGGCCTAACCAGACCATGTCCTGTCACCCCGTGCACCCAGGGTGGCCTCACCCTTCCATACAACGTGTGCAGCAGCGAGTGGCCAGTGCGGTCGGCCACACAGCAACACCGATGCGCCTGTCCGCCCTTCCCAAACTTGAGGCTCTGTCCACCAAAAGCACGCTGGTAGATCCTCCCATCTTCAGTTCTGCTAAATGGCATGCCATAATTCTCTAGCTGTGAAATATAAAAACAAACACCTAGTGCCTTGAAGGAATCAGGATATTCATCGCTAATTTACACTAAACAATTTCAACATAACCCTGTAAACCCCAAACCAGTATGTTCTATAAAATATCAACACTTCAGAGAATGAGAAAAACTTTGTTACTAAATGAACTGAATGGTTAATGACAGGAAAGATTTCCCTGGTTGCCGTCAACTTGTTGCCATTCCTGGGCCTGGGCCGACACATCTGCCTCGACCTGTCTTTTCAACCAGAAATGGACCATGTGAAGACACTACCTCTACCACAGAAGCAGGGGCCTGCTCGGTCATGTAGTGGATGGCATCCTGGTCCCCCAGCCAGTCGGAGCCCTTCACAGTGTCGTAGAAGTGCCACCTCCAGTTGTCCTCCTCCATGTTCCCCAGAGCAGCATTGATCCCTCCCTGTAAACACAGAGCAGACTCACAAGGTACACAGGGGAGCCCTGCACCTTCCAGGCCCAAACCCCCTTCACCCCCTGCCCAAAACTGGGTTCAGAGAAAGCCAACTAATTTCGACAAAATGGCCTGTAAGGGACCTGACCACAGTCCAGTTACAGGACCGTCCTCAGCAGGGAGTCATGACAGATGCCACCCCTCACCTCTCTCAGCCTCAGTGCCCTCACCCATGAAGGGACATGAAGCTAAACTCGAGAGCTGCCTGGAGGGGTGAGTGAAGTTATACATGCAGTGCTCACCCCTCCAAACCCGGCACATAAAACATGCTAAACAACCCTATCTGGGATGACTTTATGACAACATGTTCCCACCGGCATTACGGACATGCGTCAAAGACAAGGACGACTATCAAGGAATACACTCTAAACTCAGAGTCACATTCCTCACTGTGTCTGTCTCTTAGAGTCACAGGGACCAATAACACTTACACGTTTCCTCCCCAACTTAAAACTGATTACTCATCTCTTTTTGACAAGAAAAGGCACATTTTCTAACTTCCCTCTTTTTTGCAAATGTTCTTCAATCACAGCTTTTGAGTCACTCAGATCCATGCAGGAATTCTTTTCCCACTTGGTGCTGCTGTGCCTTAATTTCCTATTATGTTTTAGTTACCAGGGAAAGAGTCACTGGCACAAAGCCAGGAACCCTGTAACAAGACATGCAGCAAAAGGTACCAAGTTATTTCCTCCTCCTTCTCCAACCCCTACGCTTCTAAAGCCAAACATAATCCTAATAAAAACCGTTAAGTACCAGAGTAGTAGCAGAAGAGAGAAACCTAGTTTAAAATAACACAAAATACTTGGCCCAGTGCATGTGTACATGCTATTATTTTATTGCTACCATTAGTAAGAATCAGGGCCACAGACAGCTAGTCTTCCAGGAGTACCAAGAAGTAAAATTCGGTTTTTTTTAAAGTAATCTTGGGACGCCCGGGTAGCCCAGCCGGTTGAGTGTCAGACTTGATCTCAGCTCAGATCCTGATCTCAGGGTTGAGAGTTCAAGCCCTATGCTGGGCTTCATACTGGACACTGAGCCTACTTAAAGAAAAATAAAAAGTAATCTCAGTGCCAACCCAGGGCTCTAATTCATGACTCTGAGATCAAGAGTTGCAGTCTACCAACTGAGCCAGGCACGCACCCCTCTAAAAGTACACTTTAGACTCTACCAGGCCCCACCTGTCTTATCCTTCCCCTAATTAAACCTGATTTTCTCCAGAACCAGCATTCAAGTTAAGCTACCCATTTCTTACTTTTTATTAAAATTGTACTATATGAATATCCTATTATTTCTTATTATTTATTATAATTATGTCTACATCCATTTTTCCTTTTAGACACAAGGCAATCTTCAAAGGTATTATTTATTTTTCAGTTTACAAAACATAGTTTCAGAACAAAGTATCTGGGAGGCTAAGTCCCTAAACAATGTCGTTGGACACTGAATACAGGCTACAATAACACAGTAATTACAATACAGTAATTAGGGTAGCTTTTACCAGTTCCTAGAAAATCACCCCATACTCTGCTATCTCCATGAGGAAATATGTTCCAAAAACTGGAAAAGACAGTCCAATATGATTCTAGACTACTACCCATATACAACCTGCATACTGCCTATAGTGTGCCAAGAAAGAAAACAAAATTACAAAAATCACTGTGTACTTTTTCATCTTACTTTTATCTTCTTCCCTAAATTTTGAGCATTTAAAGGCCAATGTTCTTCTGTCCTGCACATTCACGCCATCACCAAAGCTCATCATCATCACACTTAATGAAGCCCACACCTCAATAAGGCTCATTAAGGCACTGAGGCTGCATCCTGGATGCAGCAGTAAACATGAGATTCAGGGCCAACCGAATGAAGTCCAGACATAGGCTCATTTCAGACTGGGAAAGTACAGAGAAGACCAACCATGATGGAGGGAGGGAGGTGCTCAGAGAAGATCTGAGTGTGACTGGAGCAGCACAGAGTGACTCTGGCAGTGAGGGTGGAGGCAGTGTCGGACCCACGCCCCCAAGGCAAGTAAGTGGGCACGAGGGACAGAAAGAGACAGGAGCGCGGCCGGAGTGCGGTGAGGCCTGTGGCAGAAGACTGGGCGCTGCTGCGCAGGCATCAGAACCTCTAAGGGAGCCCCTTTCCCTTACCTGGGCTGCGACGGTGTGTGATCTGGTCGGAAAGAGCTTTGTGACGCAGGCTGTGTTAAACCCGGCCTCAGAGAGGCCAAATGCAGCTCGCAAGCCTGCCCCGCCAGCACCTACTACCACGGCATCAAATTCGTGGTCCACTACTGGGTACTGCGTGGAAATCTGGAAAGGAACAATTGGCCGGTCAACTACTTTCACCTATGCCACACACTGGACTGTGGGCGCAGCGCAAGACCTCAGAGAGAATGGAAGAAACGACAAAAGAGCAACCAAAGTGCAGAGGGGTCTCCACCTGTGCCAGGTGGAGCATGTGGGCGGCACCTCCCACACTGACAGGACCGAGACACGACCCGACGAAGAGGAAGCACACATCCTAGCACCTTTGACATCCACCGTGAAGAGAACTGCTAAAAACAAGAGGTACAGCCTCAAAGCAGGGAACCACGGAAGCAAAGGAAAGCAATGACACAAACCAAAATATTAGTTTTAAATATGGCTTTCCTATTCCATTATCTCTTTTAGTCATCTCTTTCTGTTGACAGCCATTTATTCATATATATGCGCTTATGTGAATCTAAGCTCATAATGCAGTGTCGACCATGGTTCTCCACCTGTGGTCAGCAAGTTTCTCAAGAAAATGTTAACTTTTTTTAATGTTTATATTTTGAAGGAGAGAGAGACAGACTGCAGGCAGGGGAGGGGCAGGGAGAGAGGGAGACAGAATCAGAAGCAGGCTCTGGGCTCTGAGCTATCAGCACAGAGCCCAACATGGGGCTCAAACTCACAAACTGCGAGGTCATGATCTTAGCTGAAGTTTGACACTTAACCGACTGAGCCACCTAGGCGCCCCAATATACTGTTTTATTTAAGTAAGCACATTCCAGTTCATGTGGGTAACTGCCTCATAACTGAGGGCCACAACCCTGTTTAAGGACCATGTTTGTGTTGGAATGAGAAGGTGCCAAAAGTATTAACTATTGTGAGCTTGTGAGAAAAGAACTTGTTGGGTGCCTGGGTGGCTCAGTTGGTTAAGCGTCCGGCTTCGGCTCAGGTCATGATCGCATGGTTCATGGGTTCAAGTCCCACGTCGGGCTCTGTGCCGAGAGCTCAGAGCCTGGAGCCTTTCTTCAGATTCTGTGTCTCCCTCTCTCTCTGGCCCTGCCCTGCTCACGCTGTCTCTCTCTCTCTTAAAAATAAATAAAAACATTTAAAAAAAAGTTAAAAAAAAAAAACATTTAAACAAATTTTAGTGTCTTCACAGAGAACAGAACAAGCCCAGTAAACACAAAGACCCGACACACAAGTGGCTTCATGGTCCTACATCATCGGTCACAGTAAATAATTTTCAGCTGTTATTGGTATTTTATTATTTTGCTGCTTTGATTTAAATTTTAATCTGGCTTACAGACAACTAAGAACTATACGCAAAAAGTGTTAGTAACTATGCTTACATTTGTACTACTAAAATAATTTGAGCACTATTGGAACGAGAATGTTTTCCTTTAAATAAGGCATGTGACCTGTGTATTACTCCAATATATTGAAAACTGGTAAAGATCACTGCTCCTCTAAGGCAAGGATATCATTTATAAGGGAACAAAAAGTTGTAAACTTACTGAGTCTGAAACTTTAGCTGAAGACCTCTTATTCCCATCAACGGTGAAGTGAAAACCACAGGTGCCCGTCTGCCATGTCGCTGGCCACTGCTGAGACAGAGATGGAGAGGGCTAAGTGTCTTAAAAGAACAATGGCCTATCATCAGAATTAAGTCATTAACCTTTTTATGTATCTGGCTGTTCCTCCTTCACCTAGATAGCTCACCTGGCGTCCTCTACGTAACCCTGAAGGGTAGGGATGGACAAGGACCCAGGACAGGCCCAAGTGGCGAGGAGTCTGCACTCCCAGAAAAGCCCTTCTAGATGAAGTCTCCAAACAGGACACTCACAGACTCAGAAGACAGGAAATGAAAAAGACACAATGTCACATTAATTTTTCAATTTATGGTTTTTAGTGGACAATGGGAAACCCATCTATTTTGCTTTTTTTAATTTTTGTTTTGTTTTGTTTTTCATCTATTTTTGAGAGACAGACAGAGACAGTGTGAGCAGGGGAGGGCCAGAGAGAGAAGGAGACACAAAATCTGAAGCAGGCTCCAGGCTCTGAGCTAGCTGTCAGCACAGAGCCTGACACGGGGCTCAAACCCACGAACCGTGAGATCATGACCTGAGCCGAAGCTGGACACTTAATTAACTGAGCCACCCAGGCGCCCCTCCCATCTATTTTCTGAGTGGTAGTTTACAATGAAGCACTTTTATTGGATCCATCATAGCCCTCTTCACATTATAGCACCACATGTTGGCAAGGTTTTGTGATTCACTGGAAAAGGCCTTGGACAGTGTATTGGGAGATCCATTTTCTCCAAGAGGCTCTGCTGCTTGCTGTGACACCTGGGTCCCAGAGGGACCATCCCTTCACTGTGAATGGAGGGACTCCAGGTCTAGAAATGCTCACAGTCCTGCTTCACCACTCACCACACCTGTGCTGGGCGATGGCCACCCCGCTCTTGCCTGACATACACTAGGGTGCTGTTCCCTCTGTCTGAACACTTGGCCCTGGCCATTCCCTGGCTAACCTCTACAACTCTCCAAGTTTTGGCCTAAACGTCCTACCCTATAAACATTTACTCAAGAAAACTGGTATTAATGAAATCACAGCCCACACTGAGAGGCCCTATTCTTTACATAAGAATGAACTTATGAGGCAGGTCTTTCTGTTCTACTGACTGTGTTTTAGAGGGCTACTGATAAAATGAAGTCTTAGCAATCTCATGAACAGTTTTAAGAATTAAGTATGTTTAACAATGACAAAAGGGGATATGAGAGAGGTCTTCAAGGATTCTGCAGTTTGAAAGAGATGTCATTTATTCTGTGGGGTTAAAAAATTTTTCTGTAGGACAAACAAGAGGGGAATTCAGGGAGGAGCATTTGGCAAATACAAAATGAAGTCTGAATAGTTTTGAAGAGGTCTTCCAAGAGACCTCCTTGGAAGATTAATGGACTCAGGCCAGGGCTGGAGGGCTTGGCCACTTGCAGATGGAGCAAGTGGAGCAGTGGCTCCAACCTCTAGACTTTCTTCAGCATTTAGGGGCACTTGAGTGATTCAGTCAGTTAAGCACCTGACTCTTGGTTTCAGCTCAGGTCATGATCTCACAGTTCATGAGTTCTAGGCCTGCATCAGGCTCTGTGCTGACAGTGCAGAGCCTGCTTAGGATTCTCACTCTCTCCCTCTCTCTCTGCCCCCCCCATCACTCTCTTTTTCTCTCAAGATAAATAAACTTAAAAAAAAAAAACTTTTTTTAGACTTTCTTTAGGATTGACACCAAATGATGGCTGCCATAAATAGCTGACTTTTTGCTAACAGCTCCAATTACAAAAAAGTTTCTTGAATTTCTAAGTAGACCTGAACTGATAAATGCAATATTCTTGAATTCTGCCATTTCAACTTTAAGTATATATTATATGCATATATATTTTAATGTTTATTTTTGAGAAAGCATAAGCGGGGTATGGGCAGAGAGGGAGACACAGAATCTGAAGCAGGCTCCAGGCTCTGAGCTGTCAGCACAGAGCCTGACATGGGGCTCGAACTCATGGATTGCAAGATCATGACCTGGGCGAAGTCAGATGCTCAACTAACTAAGCCACCCAAGCGCCCCTAAGTACATTCGTTGTTTTTTGTTTTTTTACATAAGCCAACTTTTTTTCTCAGAAAATGAATTAAAAACCTTAAAGAGAATTTTTCTACTTTAGTATAAATTTTAAATAGTAAAAATCACATCTTAACAAAGAACTAAGTCAGCAAAAGAATACAAATGTTCTTGAAATTTTTATAAACTACAAGATAAAGGTAATAGTTCCAAAAAGAACAGTACATTTTACAATACCAAGCTGAAAGCAAAATAGAAACAGAGGGCCTGTCCGGCCCTGCCACCTACCGAGCAGGAAGGCAAGCCATGAGCACCACACAACTGTCCCACCTCATCTCCCTCAGAGCAGCCCACTGGCTCCACAGCAGACCTCTGAGTAATGAAGAAAACTTGACATTGTTTGGGATTTGCAACAATCCAAATGCCCACGTGCA
The DNA here is from genome assembly GCF_006229205.1 of Suricata suricatta. NCBI lineage: Eukaryota > Metazoa > Chordata > Mammalia > Carnivora > Herpestidae > Suricata > Suricata suricatta. The sequence goes on from NC_043705.1 coordinate 147,728,073, forward strand.
CAATTATAAAGTTGTGGTGACTGTACATGGAGGGACTGATCCTGCTACAGGATCAGTTATGAAAGTGACCGACCTCAAAGAATATATGGAGGAGGCAATTATGGAGCCCCTTGATCATAAGACTCTACCTCTGAATGTGCTGTCATTTGCTGATGTTGTAAGCATATGACAGAAAAAGTAGCTGTATACATCTGGGAAAACCTCCAGAAATTTCTTCCTCTGGAGGTTTTCTTAAAATAAAAGTATATGAAATGGACAAAAATATTGTAGCCTATTAAGGAGAATAGCTTTTAGGGGTTAATATTGTAGAAAGATTAAGTTCTTTCCAAGTTTGAAAAAAAAGATCTTTATCTCCTTGACTGTTAAGAAGTCATACATAATTGATACACCTCCACATTGTGTTCTGGAGTGCCTGATTTATTGAAATCGTTGTGTGTAAAACTTACCGTGAATTCTAACCTATTTTAAAACCAAACTTGTGAAATATCCACCTAGGAATCTTCTATTTATAGATTTAAAAATCTGTTCTGAATGTAAAATGTTGTGGTGTGGAATGTAAAGGTAAACAAATCAATTTTTGTTTTTCCATTATCTTGTATTTAGTACTCATTTTTTTCTTGGGATAATAGGAATGGTCAAAAATGTTTTTAAGACTTATGTAGGTGAAACTTAAAAAAAAAAAATACAGGCCCACACAGTCCAGAAACACAGACAACACACACTTCTTCCTCATTCACCTCTAGGGTGTGCTAAGGGCACAAATGTATTCAGTGAAACCGAGACACACAAACCCCCGCAGGCAACGCACCGTAGGCAGATGTATGAGGACTGGTGCACACTGTTCAGTGCAGTTCTGCACAGCTCGTTAAACTATGAATTGTTAATGTGGAACAACACATTCATTAAACATTTGTTGGAATATGAGTAAACTATTTACTAAGTATATATGTCTGTTTCCAGACTTTATGGCCACCTGAACAATTTTAATTCAGAAAAGTGAAGAATAATCACCTTAAATCCTATAAAAATAATCAACATGAAAGGATATATCATATTATAAAGCATCTCTTATATAGTTTTTTCTAATTGATCCCACTTTTGTTCTAATCATTAAACTTACCTGCTTAAGTTCAACTATAAAAAAATAAAATAGTAACAGTGATTCTCTAGGTATTTATTTCTTCTTTCTAGGATGTTCACACTAAATAAAGATAGACATACACATGGCCAGCTCAAACAGTGGCCGCTCTCTCCCTGTGGAAAATAGAATACTAATTTTTTATCTAAATAGGATTTGAGAGCAATTTTAGAATCTGGAGAGCCCAATGTTAACCCAATTTATCTTTAAATAAAACTGTTTATCTAACATTTTTTGAAGTAAAACTATCAAACGTTTTCCAACAAGGAAACATAAAGAAGCGTGAGGAAATCTGCCTTGGAGGTAGAATTAAAAGAAACATTTAGACCTTTTAATGACATGAAAGCACAGGTGAATGACTTGAAAGGTAAAAGGGAGAAAACTGAAGAGAGGGGCAGAGATACTGAAACCCTAAATCTAGCAAAGTGGGAGTCCTCATCCAGTAACGTTCACCTGTGAATTACGGACAAGAAACCGATTTGTAAGTACAACCTGTACAACTGGAAAAGGAGCCGGTAAAGCTCTCAAACCTATGAAAGGACTGAGGCTGCGGGGAGTAAGATGGTGTAAATGAACTAAGTCCTCACTGAGCAGCACAAGGCAAAGTCCAAAATAGATAAAAATAAGCCTGCACAGTAGCTAGAGAAATGGAGGTAAATATCAGGGGCCAACAACAGAAACAATTTAGAAGTGATTCCACTGGGGAACAGGTCTGAGGTCAATCCTTTTCATTTATAAAGCCTCTGTATTCCTGGGCTTTATATATATATATATATATATAAAACTATGTGTAACTATTTTCATTAGAAGTTTAAAGGTTTTTAAAACAGGGATGCTTAGAATGCAATTCACAAGATTATCAAGCATAGACTGTGATAATACGTCCTGGCTAGAAAGAGCACCACACAAGGGTGTCACACGCTACCTCACAGAACCCTCATGACCCCCACAGAGAAACAGAGTCTATACAGGGTCTCAACAACAGTCTGCCTGGCTGGCACCAGATTCTGTATCTTCCTCCTATGTAAGAAGCCTTAGGAAAAAGTCTCTGGGACTCCAAGATAAGATGCATATCCAGGTTGCATATCAAAACCAAGCCACCATTTTCCCAGTGAACCAGGAAAAACATCCCTCAGAATGCAGAAATGAATGCCACTGCACTGTAATTACCCCAAGAAACAAAACAAAAAAGGTTACTACAATGGCCCAAATAATATAATTCTAGATACATCATTAAAACATTTTCAGGGGCGCCTGGGTGGCTCAGTCAGTTAAGTGTCTGACTTTGGCTCAGGTCATGATCTCATGGTTCCGGAGTTCGAGCCCCGCATTGGGTTCTGTGCTGACAGCTCAGAACCTGGAGCCTGTTTCAGATTCTGTGTCTCCCCCTCTCTCTGCCCCTCCCTTGTTCGCACTCGGTCTCTCTGTCTCAAAAATAAATAAACATTAAAAAAAAAAAAACCATTCAAAACAGTACATTCAAAGAAAAGAAACTGACTTACTCTAGAAGAGTACTTTGGATATCCATGTTAAAGAATTTGAAAAATCTCATCAGAAGCAGTTAACTAGCAATGATTCAAGGTCCTTGGTTTTACTTTTCCTTTCAATAAACTAGAACAGTCTGCAAATTATGTCAACGCATTAGGGCAACTAAAAATGAAACCAAGGCAAAAGAGGTTTGATGGTTTTGCAACTTGAAAAGCAGCTGTATATATAAACTGCCTTGGAACCGCCACAGAAATGAACAAAGTAAGAGCAAGACTAATTCTCTGTGGGTTTTATTCAAATTACCCTCATCTACTCTGCGTGCACAGTTCTCAGTTGGTGATCGTCCATTATTTTTTGTTCTGCTAATCTGATGCTTTTGATTTTGCCAATCAAATTCCACTAGATATATTGCATAGGGGAGAATTAATGTCCACAGGAAAAGCTATCTTCATCAAGATAAAAAGATGTGGATAAAGTGCTGGCAGCTAATAGTTGATTCAACCAAGATAACTTCCAATCAAGCCATACAAAAGTAGAGGTTTATACACTCTGACCTGTGGTGCTCAGAATCTTATTCTTACTTCCAGCTAAAAGCTGGAAGCTAGAATTCTAGTCCAGCTTACATAAAGGACACCAAGGCCATCAACAAAGGGCAGGCAAGGGGGGGCTAAGCGATGGTGAAGGGAGTTCCACAGGCTCCAGGGGTCTCAGTCTGCTTGAGGACCGCTGAGCACCAGTCTGGGGTGACCGAGGACACAGATTTAGCTCTTCTCCAAGCACCACCAGTTATCAGTCACTTCCCCTAACAAGTAGGAAGCACTCAGCCTGCTCATGTTCGCCTAAGATACGCCCCTAATCATCCAGCTTGTGGACTCCCCGCAACCACTGTCTTAGCGCCCAAGGTGGGTGGGGTGTGCAGAGTGGGGACCTGTGCTCAGTAAGCATCACCCACAGCAGCACGTGAAAGCATTTAAAACGTTCTCGGTGTTGGCAGGATGGCTGACTAAACCGTCTCACGTTTAACATAATTTTTAATATCTGTATTTCAAAAAGAAGAAAATTGCAGGTATAATTACAGCCATAACTCCAGTCAATAGTGTTGAATGCCTTCGTTCCCACTAGGAATTTCACCCTGTAATTACATTACTAAGTAGGTGTGCAGGCGGATCATATAAAAGAACCCAAATAACGAAACCCTCTAAGTTTAGTGCGCTTAAATAAAACCAGAAAAGATGGATTCCGAAGACGTAATGTAAGGAGTACATCTGACACAATCCAGTAGCAACGGCTCCAGAAGGCAGAACCCGGACGCTCATCCACGACCGACCGGAGTCAAGGCAAGAGAGGCACCTTCCACCCGCCTCACAGACCACGCACGGGAAATCAGACTTTCCGGCGTCCTGGCCCAAACGTGGTTTTGCGGTCAGGGTGCTGAAATTCTCCGTCTGGCTCTCCAGTGTGCGCAGGCCACCACGCAAAACCCAGTATCAAGGTCCTAAACTTGCCAGACCCCGGTGTGAAACACAGGTCTTCGCTCTCCCCAAGGAGGCGCGGTTTTGCAAACCGTTGCGAGACAAGCGCCAGCGCCGAACTCAGACAGGCCGCCCACCTACCCTGCCTGGGACTGGAGGGCCGAGCCCGGCCGGGGCCTTGGGGCTGCTGGCATTCGACGGACCGTCCCCAGGGCGGTCGGCACGGCGCCCGGCCAGCGAGCGCCTGACGTTGCGGGCCCGCCTCCGCCCGAGGTCTAAGAGCGCTTTTGGATTCCGGGGCCCGGGGCACCCACGGACCGCCACCTGTCAGTGTGACCTCGGGCAAACACGACTCCCCACGCGCTAAAGCCTGGGGCGGGGGCGACCTTAATACGCAGCGAAGGGTCCCTGGGGACTGCAACCGGGGTCATGACCTTCACCGGGACACGGCTCGGTTGGCTTACGAAGGAGTCCCACTGGCCTCATGGTCGGCCCCACCCCTCAGGCGACCTCCTCCCGCATCCGTCCCCAGACCCTTGCGACCCCGGCCCGGGACCGGGGGACGCGGCCTCCGCTCCGCCCCATGGGAACTGTCCGGCCCCACCTCGACCCCCGAGCCTTGCCCGCCACATGGCGCCGACTCACCGCCCTAGTCAGTGCCAGGCGCCGGGCGCCCAACAGCCGCGACACCACCCGGACCCCCGACATGTCTGCCTCAAACGGTGCTGTCCCACCAACCCCCGCGCCAGACTGCGCCTGCGCACCTAGACAAGCCCTGGCCGGGACGAGGGGACGCTGCGCCTGCGCAACACGACGCGACCCCGGGGCGGGAGTGGGTTTCGCGCCTGCGCACAGGATCGGACAGTGGCGCAAGAGGAACCCGGGGCCCGGTGCTCCCCGCCCGGGGGTAGGTCGGAGGGATGGGCAGTGTTCGGTGGGGGATTCAGGGCCTGGGCTGCATTTGGGAGAAGCTGGGTGAGGTCGGGGGTTCCAGGGGTAGGCTGAGGGCTCCGGGGGTAGGCCGGGGGCCTGAGAAGAGGTCAGGGGTCCCGGGGGTAGGTCGGGGGCCTGAGAAGAGGTCAGGGGTCCCGGGGGTAGGTCGGGGGCCTGAGGGTAGGTCAGGGGGTCCAGGGGTAGGTTGGGGATCAGGGGTTTCAGGGAGATGGGCAGGGGTAGGTAGCGGATCAGGGGTTCCGGGGAGTAAGTCGGGAGGGCGGGGGTGGGGCTGGGGTCGGAGTAAGTCAGGGCGCCCGGCAGAGTTCGGGGTTCCAGGGATAAGTGTTCCCGGGCGGGGTCAGGCGCCTGGTTGACTCCGTCGGGGCTCCAGCGGTGTAGACGGCCCCTCCCGGGGTTTAAGTGTCTTCACTAAGTCGCCTGATTTCGCCTCAGGTTTACGAAGTGTTTTTAATTTTCGTGTGTTTGTATAAGTTACTGAAATCTTCTGTGGAACGAAGTGGCATGGGAAATAGTTTTAATCGTTTAGTCGTTATCCGGCTTTTTGTTTTGTATTATTAAGATCTTTTTCGCTCACAGTTTTATGCATTGTAATTTTGGGTTTACAATGTTTCATTTCCATTTTATTGACATTTAAGTTGTTTCCAAATCTTTGCTAGTACTAAATAAGGCCATAAAGAATATAATTGCCTATAACACTTTATCTTTATTTAGGATTCGGTTGTTTCTATTAGGATTTTATGTTTCCTCGGGCCCTATTTCCCCCAAGTAGACTTTATTGGCTTGAAGGAAATGAACACTGTCCTTCCAGCTTGTACTTTGAGAGTTTTGCAGTTTAGTACTTTCAGATAACTAATTTTTTGTTTTATAGTTACCACAAACTCCTTAACATTTTTTTTTGGCATTTCTTTTTTTTTTTTTTTTTTACAGTGATCCAGTTATTATTACACAATATTAGTGACAGCAGGTTTATCCAATTACAACATTTAGAGTGTTAACCAAGAGTAGACCCAGGACCCAGGACCCTCAAGTAGGATGTAACTAGCCTTAGGCAATAACTGATTACCTATAGCTTCTATTTCTAGGCCTGCCCTTAGGAATGTTAAGGGTTTTACAAGGGTGGTCCCTCTTGCCTTGGGCAATGTGTGCCCTTCTATCGTCTCAAACCTGCATCCTTACATTGCCCCCTCTGTCTTGTGACTGACCCAATCCGGGGTCAGCTGAGTTAACCATTGTACCCCTAAAGCCTGGCATAGCCCTCCTTGGTGTAAGGGGAATTTCTTACCCTGTAAAGGGCATAGGGAAGGAGAGTTTACCCAATTTCCGCCAGTCTCCATGGTTAATTTGGTAAGGGTCTCTTGTAGGGTTTCTAATATCTGGTTCTCTCTGGTTTACAAAAGTAAGAATGACAGCCAATTTGTTTCCTCATTTGTCAGGATCCTTGGGCGTATAAGTGCAATACGCCTTCATAATTCTTACTAACCGTAGCTAAATTGGTGGGCCATCTAGCGGCCACTTGAGGACCCCCCCCCCCCCATTAGAGTCTGGCGGTAAAGGAGTAGGCTCCCCTTTACCTTTTTTTTTGGCATTTCTTTTTGCCAATTGGAATTTTTAGATTTTAAGCATTTATTCAAAACCCCATTAAATTTTTTTGAAATTTAATTGGATTCTGTTTTTCTTACATAGGCCTTGATTATTTTTTTTTGTAATCGGTGTGTATTATTTGTGGCCGTCACATAGAAATAAGCTGAAAGTCTCATTGCTCTATTTTGTGAAAATGCCCAATCTAGTGTAGATACTTAGTAAATTGGTACATTTAATGTTAACATTAGACCCAGCCTGGTTACTGAGATACTGCCTGAGCTCTAAGCAGAAGCATCTGTAAGTGGGGTGTTCATCGGGAGGCGTGAGAGCCTTCTTAGGACTGCCCCCATCTCCCCAGCACACTGCTGACTGGACCTCTCACTGTCATTTACCATTTCCCGAAGTAGTCAGTGTTTTCACACCTTCCTGTTTATGTGTCTTTGTATACAACCGAACTTTAAAGCTTGTTTATGTTAGAGATCTTACTCTTTCTATTTCACTTATTTGAGATTTCTCTCCCACTATATCATGGTGAGTTGCTATAGTCTGAGGCCTTGTTTTTTTTCTTCTTTTAATCCCGTAAGACTCAGTGCTATGTAGCTCGTAGGTAGAATTGAGCCAAGATGATACTATTGTCCAAGATGTATTTTATTCCTTTCATGTGGTTAATGGTTTTATTATTTACTTCAAGGTGTATCTTCATGAATAATTTAAATGACCCTCCAAATTGGAATATCCGGCCTAATTCCAGGGCTGATGGTGGTGATGGAAGCAGATGGAATTATGCCTTGTTGGTTCCAATGCTGGGATTGGCTGCTTTTCGTAAGTCATGGTTTTCCTAACATTTGCATTGTGGGAACTGAAAGTATGGAACCCAAAGACTTTGGGCTTTGGACACTGACATATGCAAGTGTACATTCCAGTGTCAATGCATACAGTGAGTCCTGGGCAAATTACTTAACCCCCCGAGCCTTACTCTCCCTATCCATTGAAGCTCGCTAACCATAATTACCTCGCTGTCTTGTGAAATCTAAATAAAACAAGATATTCAGAAGCACTTTGTGTGGGATGAGTTTTAGTAACTAACTGTCAGCTGCCGGTTCAGATTTCCCTGCGTGAAGGGGGCTCTCCTTCAGTTACCCTCATAAGAACTGACGGGGAAGAATAAAACAGGCATAAAAGAAAACCTTTTTGGTCGTCTGTCTTAATGTTTAGGGAATCAGCCTTCGGATGACTTTATCCATTAAACCTCTGCTCAGCCTTGGCCAGATTCTCTCTAGTTTGAATTGACATTGTACCACTTTGGGAAAATTACCAATTCCAAATAAGATTATTCCAGCCCTTAGCTTTTATTTTTCACTATAATAATACATTTCCTAATGTTCAGGAATTGATTTTATATTTTGTCATTTCCCATGGTTCTGTGTTGGCACTTAAGAATATGAGAAACTGAGGGCCGCCTGGGTGGCTCAGTTGGTTAAGCATCCGACTTCGGCTCAGGTCATGATCTCGTGATTCATTCGAGTTCGAGCCCTGCGTCGGGCTCTCTGCTGACAGCTCAGGGCCTGGAGCCTGCTTTGAACTCTGTGTCTCCCTCTCTCCCTCTGCCCCTCCGCTATTCTTGCTGTCTGTCCTCCTCTCAAAAAATAAATAAACATTAAAAAAATTAAAAGATAATATGAGAAACTGAATAATTGAGTGGAAGAAAAGCACAAGCTGCCCTCTGTTAGCAGTGATGCTTTGCCTGGATTTCTCAGGAGGAAGGGCTTACCGCAGAGAAAGTAAAGGCCGAGGACAGTAACATTTATCAGTTGTTCATTTATCACCTGTGACGTAGACTGTGCCAGGAGGCTAATTAACACCCATATTTGGCATTACAATTTCTAAGCTATGTAATAATGTGTTTCTGGAGAAGATATGAATGCCAAGTTGAAAGTTTCCCTGATGCTGTTACCAAAGACACCAAGAAGAGAAGACAATATTCATTGACCCTTGTCAAGAACAGAAAGCAACATTTAAAAGTCCCGAAAGGCAAGAACCTCAAAAGTAAAGGTTGTTATGAAAAGCTATAAAAGCTAAAGAGTCTGGAAAACAAAGGGAGGGAACATGAGAGTCCCTCCAGGGCCTGTCCCGGCCTCAAAACCAATTAATCGGCCTCAAAACCAATTAATCGTTGTTAGTCAGTGTAATGTTAAGCCTTCCAATTCACTCACCAACTTCATCACCCTAGCCACAGGCAACAGGTAGCGTTCTAAGGGTTAGAAGTGCTTTGCAAGATGGCAGGCTGGTGAGCTTCTAAGTGGCAACACCCTTAGGGCTGGGTTTGGGTCTGACCAGGCTCTGACCTAGAAGCTGGCACCGTGCAGAACACTGAGTCATAAAAATCACCTGCTCTTGTCAGCCTCCATGGAGTCAACGTTTAGTGTTTTAAGAAGAACTAAAGTGGCTGTACAGTCTTTCGTTCTCATCAGTAGTATGTGAGTGATCAGTTTCTTGGCATCCTCACCAGCAGTTGGGAACGTCACTGCTGTTTTTATTTTACTCCCCTTGTAGCTTTAATTTGCATTTCTCTCCTGGCTGATAAGGTTGCCTCTTCTGTGAAGTGTCTGTTCCTGTCTCCCAGTGATTTTCTAGTTGGTCTTGTGTTTTCGTGTGGAGTTTTGAGAGTTTTTACTGTGTTATAGATTCTTGTATTTTGCTGGATATCGGGCTTGTCAGTATCTTCTTCCACTCTGTAAGGTGTCTCTTCATTCTCCTAACGGAGGCTTTCACAGAGCAAAAGTGTTCATTTTGATGGAGTGCCCATCTGTCACTTTTTCTTTCACGGGTCATGCTCTTCCTGCGAGCTCTTCACTGAGCCCTAGATCCTGAAGATTCTTGTTTCTTGATAGTTTAGTCTTAACATTTTACACAGAAGTCCATGATCTGTTTTGAGTTCATTTTTTTTTCTGAGTATAAGGTATGAGACTTAACGTTTTCTTTCTTCCTTTCCAATCTGTTTGTCTTTATTTCCTTTTCCTCTTTTAGCTTTCTTGCTCTGGCTAGCGTTTACGGGCCTCCCTTGAGAAGTTCCTGTCTTAGAGGAGAAGCTTGCGGTCTGCACAGGGAAGTGCACTGTCAGCCGGGGTTGCGTAGGTCTCCTTATCACGGCCAGGAAAGTCCTCTCTGGTTTTATTTTTCTTTCCGTGTTTTTAGCATGAGTTGGTGTTCAGTTTTGTCAAAGGTTTTGCTGTATCAATTGATAGGATCATGTGATTTTTTTTCTTCTTTAGACTACTCATATGTTGGATTACACTGATTGGCTTTTGAATATTGAACCAGTCTTACGTTTTTGGAATAATCTCCACTGGATCATGCCATATAATCCTTCTTACATAATATAGAATTATGTTTGCCAGTATTTTATGTCTGTACATACGCGATTTATTATTTCAGCCATATGGCAGGTTCTCACATCTCCACACTTTGCCATCATGTTTTTAATTTCATTTATTGTGTTTTTCAGTTTTAACTTTTTCATTTGCTTGTTTTTATATCTTCTATTTATTTGCTTAGGTTGTAAATTATCATGCCCTTAGTCAGGTAATCCCAACATCTCTGTCATCTTCATCTTGGTATTGGCGTCTACTGAGAACTCTTTATTTATGGTTTTTAAAAATTTTTTTATGTTTTTTAATTTATTTTTGAGAGACAGAGAGAGACAGTGCAAGCAGGGGAGGGTCAGAGAGAGAGAGAGAGAGAGAGAGACACAGAATCTGAAGCAGCTCCAGGCTCTGAGCTAGCTGTCAGCACAGAGCCTGATGCGGGGCTCAAACCCACGAACTGTGAGATCATGACCTGAGCCAAAGCCAGACGCCTAACCAACTGAGCCACCCAGGCGCCCCTGAGAACTCTTTTTAAATTCAATTTGAGATATTTCTGATTTTTGGTATGGAGAGTGATTTTCTTTACTTTTTTTTTAAACTGCTCAGTGGGGAAGAGGATGTTATTCTCTCTTTTTTTTTAATGTTTCTTTATTTTGAGAGAAAGAGAGTGGGCGAGGGACAGAGAGTGAGGGAGAGAGAGAATTCCAAGTGGGCTCCGCACTTTCAACACAGAACCTGTCCCGGGGCTCAATCTCACAAACTATGAGATCATGATCTGAGCTGAACTCAGGAGTTGGATGCTTAACAGACTGAGCACCCAAGCACCCCTGAAGAAGTGATTTTCAACTGAAATCTGTGCATTTGGGGTATTACGAGACTGACCCTTTATTTGGACATTTTGTGGCTGGCTTCTTGGACAGGGCTCTGGCAGGGGAAGGGTGGTGCGTCACCTCACTCCCTGGTCCGGATGCCAGTCCAGGCTCTCCACTCAGCCGCTGGTCCATGGATGCAGAGGAAGTGTCCCCTCATTACCACTGGGCAGGAGATGTAGCCCCCCAGGTCTCCACGGATGCTCCCTGGCTGAAAAGGTGGGAGGGTCTCATTACTCCCCACTCTCTGGGGATGTAGCGCCTCTGTCGCCATCCCCCGGAGCCGGAGGGGCACCCATCAGCCTTCACTCAAGCCGATGAGGTGGGGGTGGAGCCACAGTGACTGTGCTGTTTGGTGGAGCAGAGTGGTTATTGTCCAAGTTCTCTGTCTTGCTGGGCCGCCTTCCTAGTCCTTTGGCCAGACGGAGCAGACTTTTGCTGGAGCTTTTTAAAAGGAAGTCTCCACCATTGGCATTTCACCTCCAAGTCTGGGATGTGTGAGCAAGTGGAACTCCAGGGGACTCACCATCACAGTGTCCCGTGGGCACCATGGTCCCTGGCTCCACCTCAGAGTCATCTTACGTGCGTTATACGTACGATGGCCAGGGTGTCTTTTTTTTTTTTTTTTAACAGAATTAAACTAAAATTTATTAACATCCCCCTCTTAACATTTCTTATCAACAAACAAATGAAATTCATGAGCCAAAAACCCAAAATAAGACTAAAGACAGGGAAAAGCTTAAATATAAATCTGGATGCCAGCATTGACAGTCAAACAGAGAATGTGATTTTTAAATTCTTAGCAGATGATAGGGGCCCCCTGGTCGCTCAGTCGGGCATCCCGCTTTGGCTTAGGTCATGAACTAGAGGTTCGTAGGTTCAGGCCCCATGTCGGGCTTCGTGTTGATAACCTGGAGCCTGCTTTCGACTCGGTCTCCCTGGCTCTGTGTCCCTCCCTCACTCTCTGCAGTGAATAAATGTTAATAAATAAATAAACTCTTAGCGGATGATAAAGTTGTATAGAAATCAAAGACTTAGAAATTATTTAAAACCTAGGATCACTGACCAGAAGTTACACAGTTGGATCATTGGAAAATGGCAGAAAGGGTTACAAGTGAACCTACACTGTTCTGGCTGCACCGCATGCACAGCCTCGATGAGCTACTGGGCCGGGCTGAGACTGGCAGCAGAACCAGTGACAGCAGTCTGCCCACCGTCAGAGCCTCCCACAGGATTGGGATTTTGATCTGGGCCCCGGGCATCTGGTGGATCTCATTAATGTTGGCTCCTTGGCACCCGATTATGGAGCCAATTAAGTTATTTGGAATGGTGAGTTCATGGGTGGCTTGAATCGATGCATCCAAACTTGCCCAACAGCCTTTCACCTCTGGAGAGCTGGAGCGAATTTCAGCTAGTCAGGTCCTGCTGTGCATCGTGGCAAAGTGAGACTTCTGTCTTGCCACCTGGTTCAACTTTGCCAGATCAAGTGGAGAAATGGTACGTTGTCCTTGAATTGAGTAGCATCTAGAGGTGGTCCCTCCAGGTCATCGGTGGTATGGCGGTAGCCTGCAGCATCACTGCACCGAGCTTAGCCGCCCGCACAGATGACTGGCGAGCTGGCTGGCATGGGTTGGTACAGAGTGGTGATGACTCAGGCTTGGAGAGACTGGGAGAGCGTCTCCAGCATCACCAGGGACATCTGCTTGACATGCTTGGTGACAGACTGCAGTATGTCAGAAATGGTCACGTGGCGCTCTGTGGATTTGGGCAGCATCTCCCCCGCCACCTAGACCTGGGACCCCCCAGGATCTCTTTTTCTTAGACCTGCCTTTCCCAGGGAGAAAGCCACACTGGGGCTCTGGCCCCACCAGCCTCAGGGTGACCGGGGCTCTGCTGGCCACCATGCTGTTGGTCATGGAGCTGTTAATGTCTTCTTCCAGCATGCCAGTGATCACAGCAAAGGCCCTAGAGATGACCTCGGTGGGGCCGGTCAGAGTGATGAGGCTTTCCAGACAGTGCCACTCCAGGTGTTGATGCGATATTCATCCACGCGCCACTCTCCTCGCAGACCCTCTTAACCCCTTTCTTCCCAACGACGCTTCCTAGTTCCTTTCCATGCTAGCCGCGAACGGTGAGAGTCACGTTAGATGCCATGTGCGTGAATGGCGTCCCAGGGGAGCAGCAGGCGGTGTTGAGGGAGCTCAGGGTTTCTGACTCCCCTTACCAGGAAACAAAGGGAAGACTACTTCTATTTCTTTAAGCAGGAGCCCCTACTTTCTTCTCTGCCTTCTGAAACGGGCTGTGAACAGTTGTCCGCCCAGAGTCCTAAGAGAGGGTTCTTCAAAATCAGACCCGGACTTAAGGTTTCTCAGACTTCCGGGGCACCTGGGCGGCTGTGTTGGTTAACTGTCCCACTCTGGTTTCAGCTCAGGCCATGATCTCACAGTTTGTGGGTTTGAGCCCCTCATAGGGCTCTGTGCTGACAGCGTGGAGCCAGTTGGGATTCCCCCCCCACCTCTCTCTCTCTCTCTCTCTGTTCCTTCCCTGTTCACTCACTCTCTCTAAACAAACATTAAAAAAAAATCCTGCCTCCACACATTGCTCTGCACGCCTCCTTACTTCGGCCTGCATGTGTCATAGCCCTGTCCCAGCTCCTCCTGGAGGCCTTCCTGACTCAGTGCCACCTCCCCCAGACTTTCCAGGAGTCAGCCTGTCCCATGTGACCTGACGTTCACTTCTGCATGTTCTGTGTCAGGCGCCACTTGTGCTGTGTGTCAGTTGTGGTGCTTTCATGAGATAACACCTGGGTTGAGGCTGGGTGGCGGCCTGACTCGGGGTCCCTCCGTGACCCCCTGCTCTCTCCTGCACCCCCAGCTCTCATCTTCTGCTCCTTCCCAGAGTCCGGGAGGACTTCCGCTGTCCAGCACCCGCCGACTCCCGAAGTCCGCCCCCGCCCCCGCCCCCGCCGACGCGCGCCCGGCAGCCCAGGCGTGTCGGTTCCCGGAAGCGGCCTGTGCTCCGGCCTGCTCCGAGCACGGGGGCCGCCCCCGCCCGTTCGTCTACCTGCAGGGCCTTTGCTCCCAGCTGCTCCTCACTCTTCCCACTTGTGCCCTCCCCAACTGCACCCCGAACTGAAACAGTCCTTTCTCCCCTCCTCACACGCCTCTCGTGCTGATCAAATGATACTGTAACTGCTGCTCTCCTGGTCACTTCCCTGCCAGTGAACTTTGGCCAAAGGAGCACATACAGATGATGTGAGCTTTCAAGTGTCAGTTACCAAGTGAAATAGGACTAGAAGCTGGGTTTTTAAAAAATTTTTTTAATGTTTTTATTTTATTTTATTGTTTTGAGAGAGAGAAAGAGAGAGAGACAGCATGAGGGGAGAGCCAGAGAGAGAAGAAGTCACAGAATCGGAAGCAGACTCCAGCCTCTGAGTTGTTAGCACAGAGCCCAGCGTGGGGCTCGAACCCACGAACCGTGAGGTCATGACCTGAGCCGAAGTCGGATGCTTAACCGACTGAGCCACCCAGGCGCCCCTAGAAGCTGTTTTTAGGTGAGGGAGGAATACGTTTGTTTTTATGCTTATAGAACTGGGCTGGCTGCAGCACTTGAAGTGAAAATGGCTTTCAGGCATATACTGCCGGAAAGGATGGTTGGTGTCATCAGTTGGTGACCCAAATGGCAAGGACACCGGCTTGAGTGTCGGGGGTGGAAAGGAAACCTCCCCAGGACGGAAATTTCTCCATGCAACAGAGGACAGAGGCCTGCTTCTCAGTCTGCCCCATGTTTGTGACACTCGCGTTTTCCCCAATTTGGGGAAAGGGACTCAGGCCCTGTCTTGAGATCAAAGCTCTCACTCCACCTGATTTTTATGCACCCTTGTCAGAATAGAAGCAGGCCTCTGGGATGTCAGCTGCTTGCTGGTGATGACCAGGCACGGCTGAGTGCGCTTCGAGATATCGGTTCTGCAGTCACCAGCCAACAGTGCATGGAGCATAACTGTATTAACTTTTGTGTATTTATTTTTAAGCTTATTTACCTTGAAAAAGAGAGAACATGTGCCCATGCACAGTGTAGAGTTAGAGAGTGGGGGAGACAGAATCCCAAGCAGGCTCCATGCTGTCAGTGCAGAATCATGAGATCATGACCTGAGCTGAGATCAAGCGTCGGACGCGAAACTGACAGAGCCACCCAGACGCTCTGAACTGTTTGGCCTCGACAGCAGTACGTACTGTAGCCAGAGCAGGGGAGAGGGGGCTCGAGAGCAGCAGGAAGCAGCAGTGCATTTCCTTTGCCGCAGGAGACGAGGAGGCAGAAAGGGGGACTGTCAGCAGCCTTGTCCACTTGCCTTTTGGGAATCCTTGTCTGATTTTGAGATGTGGACGTTGCTTGTTATGTGGCTTCATACCAAATGTTACCTGCACCTCTCAGGGCTTAAGATTTTATTGAAATGTTTTTAGCTGCTTCATGCTTTTTTTTTTAATGCTTTTTAAAAATAAAGATTATAGAACTTGAGCTCTGACTTTTCATTAAATGTGTTTTTCTCTCCTAATTTATTCCTTTCAGGTTGGATTTGGTCTAGGGAGTCCCAGAAAGAAATAGAAAAAGAGAGAGAAGCGTACCGTCAGAGGATGGCTGCGTTCCAGCGGGATCTTGAAGCAAAGTATCACGCTGTGATCTCAGAAAACCGGCGTGCAGTCGCTCACTTGTCTTTGGAACTTGAAAAAGAACAAAACAGAACGGCTAGTTACCGAGAAGCCCTTATCTCTCAGGGGCGCAAGTTGGTAGAAGAAAAGAAGCTTCTGGAACAGGAACGGGCTCAGGTCATGCAAGAAAAGAGACAGCTGCAGCCCTTGAGGAGTGCGTACCTGAGCTTCCTGGAGAAGGAAGAAGACTGGCAAAGGAGGGCCAGGCTGGTGCTGAAAGAGTTTGAAGAGGCTCTTGCGGAAAGACAGAACATCTACTGCAGCCTGCTTCTCCCTCGAGGCAGGCGGCTGGAAATAGAGAAGAGCTTACTGGTCCGAGCGTCCACTGACCCCATCGCCGCTGACCTGCACATGGCAGCTGGCTTGACTGACATATTTAAGCACGACACGTACTGTGGCGACGTCTGGAATACCAACAGACGCCAGAATGGGAGACTCATGTGGTTGTATCTCAGATATTGGGAACTGATTGTTGAACTGAAGAAGCATAAGGGAGTCGAGAGAGCCATACTAGAGAAGTAGGCAGGGGCGACGCGCAGCACCTTCAGTGACGCCGTGGCGTTCCGGGGTATCACACTCTGGTTTCCTTCCGCTTTGTGCGCGCGCAGCACCTGTCGGCGGAGAGTTCCTCCACTGCCCCCCGCCCCCCCGCCCCGAGTAGGACACAGGGTTTCTTCCTTGACCCTTTTCAGCTATTAAGGATGCAGTTTCTCCGGAGAATTTTTTTAAAGCTGTAATATTTTATTAGGCTGAACAGTGTAACCTCTTATCTGCGCTGTAGGATAAGATTGTTTTTAAGAAAGTCAAATACAGTATTGATCCTCACTGTAAGTAGTTTTCTGTCTGTTTTTATCACCCCCTAAATAAATTCTGTTCTCTCCTCCCAGTTTTTTCTTTCCTAGAATTATAAATAAAAGTTGTCGGGTAATGGATAGAACCGCCTAATGATGATTACGGAAAATAGTAATATTCTTGAGGTCTCGTGCCATTCCGGGGTCTCTCCCACCGCTCAATAATCTCGGTACGTGTCTGGCATCTGGCTTGTGTCTGCATCCAGTTAGCACATACTTATTTGTAATGATATCTAATTAAAAATACTTGCCATATAAAAGCAACAACGTCACTTACGTGTGTAATCTTTACTCTTTTTAAATGTTTTTGCATAGATTGTCTCCATTTTACCACAAACTAAAGAAAGGTAGACACTTTTGGTCCATTTTTCACAAAGCTAATGTGAATCGGCCTTTCACACGTCATCCCATAATCCCACCGTGACCTTAGTGGTAAATGGGAAGGGTGTGTAGCAAATGCAGTGGAGGGAAAGGCACGTGGGGCCAAGTGGGGAGCTTGTGCAGCTTCCAGGGGAGTCATGGGAGTACTCCCCCCACCCCAACCCCCTGCACCAGCAAGGCCTGTGAACTGTCACCAACCTGGGACGCCCAGAGACAGCCTGTTGAGGGCTATTCGTGTGGGTACCCTCTGCCTGGAGTCCCAGGTTGCACTCCCAGAAGGAAAGTCGGTGTTCTCTCACTGCACAAAGTTTAGACACGTGGGCTGCTCTTACTGGTCGCGGCAGGGGGACCCTCCCCAAATCCAGGTTCCGCATGCCAGCCAGGGGCCGCCTTGCAGCAGGCCTCTGGAGGACCTACAGCCTCCTGCCCGGCGAGCAGCTGGGACAGGGGTCAGGAGAGCGCCCCGGCAGTGTGGCTCCAGAATTGCTGCTACCTTACACCCAGCTGCTTGGTAGCAAGTGGCCCAGTGGCAGCTGGTTGAGGTCTACCTGCTTTTGAACCGTTTCCACCAGGCCCGCCCGCCTGTCTGTGGCAGCAAGACAAACTGTTACAAATATGAGCTGACAAAAAAACAGCGTTTAATAGCAGGGGAATTTCAGGAGCTGGATTTGGTCTAGGGACCAACTATTGCTGAGGACTTACCTGCACACCGGATGCACATTGATTATGTTCGTGTGTGGTTTTTAATCGTCAGAACCATTTCAACAATGAGGAAGCGGCTCTTCCCTGAGTGGCTAGGGTCCTCCGCCCGGCCTGCCCTTAGCTCTTAGCTGCTGTGCGCTGGGCAGGAGTTTCCTGCTTTTCTTCTCCAGTGACTCATGTCCTTTCTGCTCCACTGCCACCACTCAGTCCAAACAAAACATTCAGGTAAATCTGAACTAAAAAGTGTCCCTGGTTACTTGTATTTGCTGGTGCATTATTCCCTCGCCTAGAGTGATGTACACTCAGTTCCTGTTACTCCTGGTTTCCGGGGATAAACCACGTAATTCTTTCCTCTTGGTTTTTTCTTTTAAATGAGGAAAAGTCAGCCAACCATTAAGTAGGTAACTTTCAAGGTGAATTATTAATCCTCATCCTATTTTCTAACGTCCAACATGCTCTCAGCCTAGCCTCTAATAGCTTGATAACTATATTCATATAATTCAAGTCAGTTTAGACGCTGCTTGACCCTGCAGAGTCAGAAAGACAAACCTCATACAGAAAATTGTTAGGCCATGTTTGTATTTGTGCGGCACAGCTGCCTGCCATTAGCAAGTTCCATTGCAGGTTAACTTGATGCCATCCATCTTTTTCACATTGTTTTTTATTAGGTTTGAAATGTTTACGCCATGCCATGCCTACGTGATGCTTCACAGATACACCAAAATACGTGTGGACTCAGACTACAGTGCAATATGATTGAAATAAAAGGGTTTAAAATTGAGAAAAAGAACAGGAGCCAGGAGCTGTTTGAAACACGTGCAGGATTTGTTGGGACTTGAGAGTCAAACATCATCATTTGTCTGGGTCGCTTTCTGGAGTTCTCGGTAACCTTGAGCCACCAAGGCGGGGAGGACACTCTGGAGGCCGGGCCGAAGCTCCTGTCCCTGGAAGGGCCTGTTCTGCTGTGGCCAAGAAGAGGGTCCTTCTGTGGCCTGTGGTTTTAATTGATTTGGGGACACCAGGTTACTGTGGGTGGGGCTGCAGTGATTTATGCAGGAAGGGCTGTGGGGCGCGACGGTGTTCAGCCTCTGCTTCCTAACTGTGCTTCCTGTGGAACTGCCTATTTCAGAGCGGTGCTCACTTTGGGTTTTGTTGTTGTTTTTAATTTATTTTTGAGAAACAGAGAGACAGAGCATGAGCAGGGGAGGGGCAGAGAGAGACGGAAACACAGAATCCAAAGCAGGTTCCAGGCTCTGAGCTGTCAGCACAGAGCCTGACACAGGGCTCAAACCCACAAACTGCAAGATCATGACCTCAGCCGAAGTCAGCCACTCAACCGACTGAACGACCCAGGCGCTCTGAGTGTGCTTCACTTTGGAATAAAGCTGGAAGGCACAGCGTTTGACTCAAATGTCCCTAAAATAAAATAATGCTGTACGTTAATCCCACTCAATTTATTTGTAAACACGCTGCTTCCCCCTTGTTAAAGCTCACGAGACAGATACAGGGTCTCACATGTACTTCTGCGTGTGCAGCTGTGTCTGTCTATAATGCGTACGTGACTGGCAGACACAGTTGTTGATTTCATGATGACAAAGTAATTCTGCAAACGTTGCACCAAAGATGAGGTGTTAGGACAGGGAAGAGACTTCACCGAAGAACCTGTGTGTTTTCAGAAACGGAAGTTATGTTTAATTACACTATGTAACAGAGTATTTCTGTGTGGGATTGTTCAGAAGTCTGACTGCTGCAGTTTACTAAGATCATCACTTTACAGAGAGGGAGGGCAAGTCTTTCTCATTAGTTCCACTGCCTTGATCTCACTTCACGAAAGCCGATCTGAAGTAAACACACGGGAACTGGTGGAGACAGCCACGGTGCGTGATCACTCGGCTGTCTTGTGAGGGGGCACAGGGGCCCCCACCAGCTCAGCCAGAGCTGTGGAGGCCAGAGAGAGGTCCCGGAGCTCGCTGGGAGGGCTGTGCGCAGCCAGAGCCAGGCCCGTGGGACCTGCCCTGACCGCCCACGTGGGGGTTGCGCCCATGCAAGGTGCCCCTCTCTTCCCGCAATGACAAAACCAGCTGCTCCATTTCTCTCCACATCAGGACTCTGGCTGCAAGCAACAGAGATCATCCAAGCTCCTTGAGACGGTAACGAGGGGTGGCTTCTTCAAGGACACATCACGGAACCGCAGGGCAGGAATGGAGAATGCACGCCCGTCCCTCAGAGAGGAACCGGAAATGGCCAGCAACTGTCAGGAACCTTGGGTCAGCGGCCTCTCTGCGTCACACGTGCATGTCTGCTGTAGTCTTCTCCTCCTGGCTCTCCGGAGCTTGCACCTTCCCTGTTCTATCCCCCTATGTGGCAGCGTGGGGGCTGCGGGGCTATATGCCCCTATGGCATTTGAATGGAGAGGGTGCAGGGAAATCAAGATGTGTGGCTTTTGTTCACCTCAGAGGAAATCTTGAAAAAAGAAAATGAGAGGCGCATGGGTGGCTCAGTTGTTTTAGCGTTCGGCTTTGGCTCAGGTCATGATCTCAGGGTTCGTGGGTTCGAGCCCCGTGTCGGGCTCTGTACTGACAGCTCAGAGCCTGGAGCCTGGTTCAGATTCTGTATCTCCGTCTCTCTCTGACCCTCCCCTGCTCACGCTGTCTCTCTCTCTCAAAATTAAATAAATAAATAAATAAATAAAGTTAGGAAAAAAGAAAAAAAAAATGAGGCTTCATGAACCAGCCAGTGGCGGCCTCTGAGGCGGCTCTGAAGGCAGTCCATCTTCTCCGGATCCTGTGGGAAGTCAGCATCTTGCCAGGGTGCAGACTGCAGGGAAACACTAGGCTCTGAGCCTCTCCCGCAGCCCTCACAGCGCCCGCACTGGCCTGTGCAGAAGCACCAAGTCCCTGGAAATGGCTGCGCCTAGAGGACCCGGGCTTCATGGGTGGGGGTGGGGGTGTCTAAGGGTGGGGCAGGGCACCACGCTCTGGGGACTCCCTGTGTCCCTGTGTCTAGTGTCCTTGTAAGGACACTGGCTTCTTATGAGTGGCCTGAGGTCAGTGGGGGATGAGAGCCAGGGGGATTAAGACCCAGGTGGCAGCCACAGTGCCTCATCCGTAGGGAGCTGCTGCCGTGGCCAGGGATGGAGAATAGGGTTATGGGTCTAGCAGGTGGCAGCTGATCGGGTATTGCTCGAGCCACATAATGAGAAGCGAAAGGAGAGTGTCAGTGACAATAAGAGCCACAGGCTCATGTCTCCAGGTCTTTTGGCCATGTCCCCCGCACAGAGGGTTCCCTGGGTCTGTGGATCTCTCCTCGTCTGGAGTGTATGACTGGAAAGAAACATCTGGAACAAAAGCAGGGTAGGAAGGACCAAGTGGAAGCCCCTGAATCTGCATTCCCTCTTTGCAGGACAGGAAACAGGAAGGAGTGCTGACTTACTGGAGGAAGTGCAATGAGAACCCACCACAAAGGACCTGGGGGAGGCAAAACCATGTCCTTGATGTCCCGGGAAGTGGTTTCCCAGTGGCCACCATGGTCCTCCCACTGTTCTCGTTCAATTCAGCTGCTGGCCGCTGGGAGACCGGGTGGATTTGGGCAGTGATCGGTCCCTAAGCTTCACCGGGAGGAGACTCGTGATGAGTTTTCTTGTCCCCACAGTTTGCCTTTGGGTTGGAGCCATGCCCTCCTAAGCATGAAAAGTACAGAGATGTGCCTGGGCCCTGGCAGATTTCTGCGACCGACATCACACTGGCATCGTCAGAGCCTCCGATTCCCAGGCTGGGCAGGTGCAGCAAAAACCAATCATGGCTGGAAACGGTACTTTCGGGGTTGGGGTCCTGCAGGTCCACGGGAACAAGGATGGCGCAGGAGGCATAGGTCCTGCTTGGGCTGCTTCAGAGTTGCTCTAATAGTGCGCCCCCCCCACCGCTGCCCGGGCTCTTTGGCTTTTATACGTCGGTTGTTCTTCAGGGGCACCAGGAACTGGAGCTGTCGGGAACATTGGCCACCAGCAGACGCCTGTGTGCCCACCTCCTGCCTCAGCCGCTGCAGCACCCCTGGGCCCACCCCCACCACAGCTGCCCATGTACATGCTGGGGTCCTGTCCTGCCAGCCACAGACACGAATAGTTGAAATTACTCCACTCTTTAGAGTTAGAATTCAATCATTACAAAATTTTGCCCTGTGACTACTCTCTTTCCAAGAGCTTCTTGAAATAACAAACTCCATGTGACTAAAATAGGGTTCAGAGACTTTGCCGG
>NC_043705.1:147749935-147764564 GCF_006229205.1 Suricata suricatta
AGTGGATGCCCACGCCTGCTGAATCAAGATGCTCAGGGTGTCATGCAGCTGGATGACAAGGCCCCTCGGCCTGCTCAGGGCCTACTCCATTTGTTCCAATGCTCTGGAAAAGTTTTCTAGAGCGGTTTTGAAAGCTTGCAGCAAGAAAGCTCCAAGTTCATTGCTTGTTTCTTGGATATCTGGGTCAAAACTTCCAAAGAGGGGCGTGCAGACTTGGATGTCGCCCCGGCCAGCCCTAAGCAGCACAGCCCGGAGGTCCTCGGCAATCACATCATATTTCTGCTGGTCAAATTTGGACATGGCCAGCTCGTCCTGGGGGTAGGCGGTGCCCTCAGGGTAGCAGTCCTTGGGCACTGGGAACTCAACATACCGAAGCTTGGGCAGCTCACAGAGAGCGGTGAAGAGGTGCCTCAGGGCCCGGGCTGACAGTGGGTTCCCCAGGAAGCGGAGCTCACACAGCTCACGGCAAGGGCTCAGGGCCAAGATCAGCATGCTCACGTGGCTGTCCTCAATGCGGCACTCCTCCAGGGTGAGAATCCTTAGGGTCTGGGCAGCCCGCCTCAGCAGCCGGAAGAAGGTTGAGGGGAACAGACTGAACAGGCTGTGCCCACTGAGGTCCAGCACCTCCAGACACGTGCTGTGGGTGCAGTCTGCCAAGAAGGCCATGTCTGCATGGTTCAGGGAGCAGTTGGCCAGGTCCAGGAGCCTCAGTGGTGTCCTTAGGGGGCTAAGGCAGGACGGAAAACAGCACAGGTGAGAGGCGGCACTCGGCGCCTTGTTTACCCGGCCTAAGAAGAAAATGGCTTTTACATATGTAAACATTGGAACAAATCAAAAGAAGAAAGATACTCTGTGACATGTAGAAATAGTATGGAATTCAATTTTCAGTGTCCATAAATAAAGTGTCATTAGAACGAGCGTAATTCATTTCCATGCTGTCTGTGGCCACTTAGGGGCTGTGACGACAGAGCTGAGACTTGAACCAGTGGTTTGGCCAAGTGTGGAGAAGAATTAAGCCACGGCAGGTCTGGCCTTTGTCATCAGTTCCTAAAATGTGAAATCTGTTCTGTCACCCACCCACTGTGTCTGCTCACATGCTTGCTGTGGGGCAGTGAGGGGCACAGGAACTGGCACAAAACAGCTGGCTTCACCAGGAACACAGAGAGGAAGCCCTCACAACTTCAGGGCAGGGAAGAGTCAAGGAGCCATCTAGTCTGGCCTGAGCCTAGCCTGGGACCCTAAAGCTCCCCCCCCACCACCCCGCTCCATGTTCTAATGTAAGTGGGGTAGGTGGCCTGGCATCTGCAAATGCACAGCTGAGAGGAAACCCTGCTCTGGTGGGCGGGAAGAGCACCTGTGCCTGGGACTCGTGAAGAAGGCACATTCTCAGCCCGAACTGCCCTGGGGTCTCGTGCCGCCAGGCTGAGCGCTCAGTGCAGGAGAGTATATGGGGTCCTGTTCTCTGCCGCCCCCTCCTGTCCCCCACACCTGTACTTCCTGGGTGCTGAGAGCCTGCCGTCTACTCACCATGCTTGGCCTTTCCCCGGCCCCTCCATTCAGGCCTGTCGTATGGGCCACAGAAGCCAGAGAAGCCCTTGTGAACACGAACGTGGTCACGTCTTCCTGCTCAGAACCTCCAGGGACTTTGCTTGCTCAAGAACAGCCAAAGCCCTCCCTTCCTTCCCTCCCCTCCCCTGCTCACCTCTCTCACACTGCCCTGCCTACCAACCCCAACCTTCTCAGTAGACCCAAGTTGTGCTGGGCTCTGATGGAACTCATCACCACCACATGCTCAGTGTTGGAGGAATTTGTTAAGAGACAGATAATATGCATATGCACATGTACGTTGTTTGTTTTGCTAGTTTTCTCTTCTGCCCACTAACCAAAAACAGTCCTCCTTGAGTTTTCTGTGTTGCCAGGCTACACACGACCTGACCCCCCCTGGGTCACACCCCTCTGTCTGTGCCCTCCTGCTGCTCTGGGCCCTCACGGAGTAAAAGTGGAGGGAGCTTATCACGGCTTATAAACAGCTAGGTCCCATCCGACAGTCTCCTGTGCACCTTTGGCCTGGCTGCTGAGAGGGCCCTGTGTCACCCAGACCCATGCTGAGTAGCTGTGAATAGAGACACCACTAACCCGCCCCCCCCCCCATGCTGTTACCCCAAGACTCACCCGAGCAGTTTCCGGACCTTCCCTGTCAGGGTGGAGAAGGCCACACTCAGCTCAGTGAGCTGCGTCATCTGGCTGAGCTCCCAGGCAATGGAGGTGAGGAGAGGGTCCTTGCCGTCAGGGGCTGGGGTGCGGGTAGGGGGCGCGTCAAAGGCCTTGGCAGGCAAGGTGAGCGAGGCCAGCCGGGGGAAGCCCACCTGGGCCAGAAGCTGCTGCACGTGTCCTGCGTGCAGTCGCACGTTGTGCACCACCTCCAGCCTGCGCAGCTCGGCGGGCCCGGCCAGGCGCAGCACGTGCAGGAGCTGGCTGGGGCCCAGACTGTCTGCGCGGAAGGAAAGGCAGTGCACACGCAGCGGGGCAGGGCCTGCTGGGCCCAGGGCCTGTGCCACCACCTTGAAGTTGCCCTCTGTGACAAAGAGGTCAGCAAGGACCTGGATGGGGCACTGGGCCACTCGGGGCTCGGCCTGCAGCTGGCAGCAGATCCTGGCCAGCAGCTCCGTGCGGCCCCACCGGCCCAGAGCCCTGCCACAGGGGCACCGCTGCACCTGCACGTCTCGGATGCCCGTGAGGTCTGCCACCCGCAGCCGCCTCGGGCCCCCGGCCCGGAGCACGTGGTCCGCGAGGCCCTGCACACAGGCCTCCAGGCAGGCCCTGCAGGCGCGGTCCCTCAAGTCCTCGGGGGGTTCTGATCGAGGTCCGAGCAGCGCACTCAGCCGGAACTCCTCCAGGGGCCAGCGCTCCAGCAGGGCGCGGATCACCTCTGCCTGCTCCAGCAAGTAGCTGGCTTTGAACAGGAGTGGGTAGAGATTGTAGGCCACACCATCCAGGCTCTGCTGGGCCACCTGGGGGTGAGACACCAGGGTCTCCGCAGAAATGAAGCGCAGCGACCTCATTGTGTCCGCCCGTGGCGGCCCAAAGGCAGGACAATGCTCTCCCCTTGTGATTCTCCCAAGATGTATGCCCTTCTGGCTTATTTTTAGCTGCAGCTGCTGTGAGCTTGAAGGTGGTGAGCAGGCCCTCTGGTCATCTGACAGCTATTTTGGTCACGGGTGCTTGTCTGGCTCTGGCCCTGGAGGCATCTGCCAGTGGCTAGCCTGTGCTTGGGGGACTCCGCCGGTGAAAGCAGACTTGCCTGAGTGCTTGGCTAAGGAGTACCGGGGCCCCTGAAAAGAGCCCCCCATGCCCACTGCAGGGGGTCCTGTGCTTGGGAGCTGCAGTTGGCACCATGGCCCCGGCGTGGACCAGGGAGACCCCAGACCCTGCCCAAGGCCACATCCCCACAGAGTCATGGGAGCCAGGCTCTGGGTGAGGGGTGCATGTCCCTGGGCACAACAGAACCAAGAAGGAGCAACGTGAGCAGAAGCGCATCTGGGAAAACAAGGCCCATGTATTTATGTTCCTGAAGTTTGGAACGAGTCAGCATTGGAACAAAGTAACAAGGGAAACAGCTCAAAGCAGCTGGGAACCCCAAAGTCTCTCTTCTCTGGTGTGTACCCTGCCTGTCCACCTGCCCTTAAGGCCTGGAGGTGCCGCCGCCTGGAAGATGGGGGTCTCGTGGGCAAGACACCTGCAGCAGGAAACTCATTAAACATCTGCCGTCTTCCTAGGCTTTCCCTGCTTCTTATTATTCTGCTTCATTTGGTGAGGGGTGGTCCTCTTGGGGCACTCTCTACACCCCAGGTCCCAGGCCTAGCTGCTGTGCCCACACTCCAACGTGGGCCCCAGGCCTGCAGGGGGTGACCAGAAGCCCCACTATCCACACATGCCTTATTAAAAAAGAAAGGGAACGGGCATTCCAAATATACCCAGAGGCCACCCCTGTGTCTGCGACACACCTCCCTGGGGGCTTCTCCAGGGGCCCATCGCCCATGGGCCTGTGTGGCCTGGAAGGCCGGGAAACGTGGTTCCAGAGGGCTCACCCTGCTCTGAGACACCCCAAGCCTGCCTGGACCTCCTCACGGGAACCGGGGGTCCGTGTGTTTCCACCCCAACTTCAGCACACCCCTCAGAGCATGGGGGGGCTCAGAGCCATGCAGGTGTGGTGATCTGGGTCAGCTGGTCCTCTGAGCCCGTGGGCTGGGGTTGAAGAGCCATACAGGCGATGGCCAGGCAGGCAGGGCCCACGGCACACTGACGGGAGGTGGCCAGCAGCCGTGGCAGGAGCTCCCAGCATGACCTCAGGCACAGGTCTGGGCCAAGGGTCCTCTGCTCCATCTGACGGGGATTCTCCCTGGAAGGGCTGTCCCATCCAAATACCTCACAGCTGTGAAAAGAATGAGGGTCGTTACTCAAACCCCACAGGTCTACCCCACCCAGCTGCTTGGTGCCCAGACGTGGACAGCACTGCGTCCTTGCCTGCAAGGTGCTCTCAGACTCACGGACACACATCCATTTTTAAAAAGCACTTGAGGTGCACCTGGGGGGTGCCGTCAGTTAAGCGACTGACTCTTGATCTCAGCTCAGGGCATGATCTCATGATTCAAGAGTCCAAGCCCCACATCGGGCTTTGTGCTGACAGTGCAGAGCCTGCTTGGGATCCTCTCTCTCTCCTTCTCTCTGCCCCTCCCCTGCTTGTGCTTTCTCTCTCTCAAAAAATAAATAAGTAAACATTAATAAAAAAAAAAAAAAAGAAGAAGAAGAAGCACTTAGGGCCAGGCGAGAGAGACAGAGGCATTCTCTGCAAGGCTGGCTGCCCCGATGGTGGATTCATCCCTGGGTCTGGGTCCAGGCAGAGCCTACAGGGTGGTCACCTCAGCTGGCATCCCAATGCATTTGGAGGTAAAAATGTTCTGGCCCTGAACGTGTCAGTTCTGTTTGCTGTTCTGACACCAGACCGTGAGTGTGTGTACCTCGGAGCACTGCCCTCTGGCAGGGCTCCAGGGCATGGGTTATAGGAGTGGGTGTGGGGAGTCCTCCATTCTCAGAAGGGCAGGATGCCAGGTTCCCCAGAGGCCACTCTCCAGAGAGACAGTGGTCCCCATCGGCTCCTGTGGCCTGGCTTCTGGGAAGTGACCGCACCAGGTCTACGGACCCTTTCCTCTTGGAGGAAGGAATGCCTGAGCTCGCAGAAACAACCCTCTGCTACCCTCTTTGACACGCGGTGTCCAGGGTGCAGAGGCAGTGAGGTCCCAGGGAGGTCGGTGCAGGGGCAGAGTAGCAGGGGAACAGTGCCCTGGCCAGGGCGCTCCTCCTGGGGGGCTGCTAACGTCCAGCCACGTGACTGTGCACGGGAGCGTATGGAATGAGGTAGAGACACGGCCGAGCTGTCCGGCTGGTGGTGGCATGTCCGGCATCTTAGGGTGACAGTGGATGAGAGACTCCTCCCGTGACTTCAGGGGAAGCCGGGACAGCCCCTGGCCTAGGGAGTGTTCTGCCTTCCAGCCAAAGCACTGGCAGAAGGAAGGCAATCACCGCGAGAGCCAGGGACCCAGGCGCGTGGGCCAAAGACCTGTTTCCCATACTCCACTCAGCAGGATGCCCTCAGACGTGGCCCTTCCCTCTGACGCGGCCTAGAAGGCAGACTGGGTGTCCCCCCAGAACTGGGGGATGGCTCTCACAGAGTGGGGTGATGGGGTGTCTCCCCAGAACTGGGATGGTGCTTCCTGCAGCGGGTATGTGCACGATCCGGGGCGGGGCAAAGGCCGGCTGAGAAGGGCCCTGTGTGTGAGTAGACCCCCACCCTCCCTAGCCCTGGTCTCCCCAGCCCTGCCCTCTCCGGGGCCACGTGCCTGTGTGTACATCCTGGGTGGGGTCTGGGCTCTCCGTGCTCCCAACAGGAGAACACAGAGTAGCCAACCCTCGGGCACAGAGACGCACCCAGAGGACCCCGGGCAAGTCTTGAGTGTGCCTGGCAGCGCCTGGGCCTCTCACAGGGCGGTCTCGGGGGAGGTACTCACGGCGGTGGTGAGCTGGCTGTGGAGCTGCGGCCGGGAGCCCCTCCTGGGGACAGCAGGGGAGGCGCTCTGGTGGCCCTCCTCACACAACAGCCCTGGAAGCCTGAGGCCACCGGCCCCCGATGACGTGCACTCCGTCACTGCAAAGAGGGGCCGGGTCAGGGGCGGCTGCCCCTCTTGCCGCCTGGCACTCAGGGCCCATGAATGAGAGAATGAGGCACGCGCTGTGTGTGCAGTTATTACAGGACAATGTGGGGCTGGGTCAGAGCAGACGGGACGCGCTGCTGAAGGCAGACACCCTGATGAGCCAGTGTCTCCTGACCCTGCTTTTCTGAAATCAGAGAAGACGGGCCGGGAGGTGCTCAGGTGACCTCTCCACCAGCAGGCCGCCTCTGACTCACTCCCGGCAAGTCAAAGGGGAAAAACAAAATGAGGCCAAAGAAGGACCACACGGCTTAAATAAAAAGCTGAAATAGGACAGGATGAGGTATCGGCCCTAAAGGGCTCTCGGGGGGCTGTGCCGTATCACTGCACACCAGGCCGCAGCCGTGGCCCTGCCGCATAGGCACGACCTCCGTGTGGTGGGGCTGGGGGGTGCCTCCCCACACACTTCTGCGGAGAAGAGACAGCCCCGCCTCCAGACCTGGGCTTCACTGGGGATGCACCAGCCCACGTGGGAGCTAGGGAGGACGGCACCAGGACAGTGGAGTGGCTCCGGGCTGGCAATGTGGAAGTGCTCCCAGCCATGCTCCCCGTGGGCCTGCCCAGAGCACAAACCTGACCGAGGCAGCAGATGCTGTTCTGAGCAGGTGTGCAGCACGCGGCACACTTGGGCACGCCCAGCAGGTTTCGGGCACACGCCTCCATCTGGGCAGAGGGGCCTTTGTGGTCGGCGGCGCCCTTGGGCGTGTGGCCACGGCGGGCACAATGGTGGCTTGGGAGGACCTGTGTCCCAGGCAGTGTCGCCCTGAGGAGGGGCCTCGCTGGGGCTGTGAGAAGGATTTCTCCAGAAAGCCAGACTCCTGAGATCCTCCAGGTCATGTGTATGAGATGCCCCACACACAGGCCACTAAGGAAACCAACCAACACGTCCTTCTCCCCACGTGGAGCTGGTGCTCGGAATATTAGGTGAGTCAGGCCTCTCTGCACACGGTCAGCCAAGGGGGGACCCGTGTGGGCGGCTTTGAGACCGGCAGTGTGGCCGCAGCCTGCGCAGCACACACGAGTCCGTCACAGAGGGCTGCTTGTGCCCCACTCACCCGCCTGTGGTCACGGGCACGCTTAGCCTCCGTCTCTGTGTTCTCCTGTCAGCCCTTCAGCTCTCTCCTCTCTTCCCATATCCTTTAGGGTTGACCTCTCCCTACAATTCCGTTTAATCTCCCCTGTCAGTGTATTTGCTGTAAATCTTTGCTTTGTCACATCAGGGGTCATTTGGGGTTTATAAGGTAGATCCACTGAGTTACAATCTGCCATCGCGCGCGGCTGAGGACCGCCACATCCCCGTGGGCTCTGTGTCCACACACCACGGGCCTCCGGCACGTTACCCTCGTGTTCTCTTGATATCGTGCTGTTCAAACAGCCACTGTCCGTCAGAAATTTAAACAGAAGAGCCCTCCTTTCTGCAGCCTTTTTCCCACCCCGTCCTCGGGGTCTGTCCCTGAGGAACGGTTTTGGCTTTTTTGGCTTTCGTATGCAGGAGCATTGTTTCGCTTTGTTTCACTGTTCCTGACAGACACATTTGTCATGCCGAACTCTGACAGTTGTCAGACGAGGGAGGCCTGCCCACCGTGTTGTTTGCCGTGAGAAGTCCCTCTGGCTGCTTTCAAGATGTCTGTCGTCACCGGGTTTCCAGAGTTTATGACGCGCATTCTGTGTGCTTGGGGTTCACAGGTCTTCTTGGGCCCTTGGGTTTACAGCTTTCATCAAGTCAGGGAAATATTCGGCTCTTGTTCCTTCAGAGTTTTGTTGTCTCCCCACTTTGGGGACTCTGGCACCTGTTTATTCGGCTGCTTGAAGTTGTCACACAGCTCACTGATGTTCTTCTTCCTTGATTCTCCTTGTGTCATTTTGGACAGCTTCTGTTGGTGCATTTCTACTAATCTTTTCTTCTGCCAAGTCTTACCTTCTGGCAACCCCACTCAGAGACACGTTCGTCTCAGGTGGCCGTTTATCTTAGTTAGTTCGAGCCATCTTCCCTGCCATGACTTAATGTTGTGGACATCAGGGACACAGAATGGCGGTGTGACCGCCAGGACTGGTGATGCTAACAATCACATCAGTTCTGGCCGATGCTGCCTGACCGATCACTGCCCTTGTGTGGTCTCTCTCCTACGAGCTTGCACGCCCGGCACCGGACAGCGGGAGTCCTCCCTGTCGGTTGCTGGATACTCCTATAAATCCCCTTGAGGTTTGCTCTAGGAAGCAGTGAGGTTACCTGCAAATGTCTTCCATCCATGACATGCTGGCAGGTCAGCAGCAGGTGCCCGTTCAACACCCTACCCTGAGCAAGCCCCTCCAAGGATCTGCCGCTGCCCTGGGGATGAGGCTGCTACTGTCTGTGCAGTGGGGGGCGGGGGGGCTAGTCCCCCAGAGGTTCCAGCCTAGGCGGCCGCCTCAGGGGCAGTGCCGGCCAGCACTCTGCTGGGCCCAGACCCTAGAGGCCTCACAGTGCGTGGGGCTCCCCTGGGCTGTCCTTCTCCACTGGGAGTCTGCAGGCTCCCCACACGGTACCCGGGGGCTCTCAAGGCAGAAATCGGACTAATGACAGGAACGTGTGACACATCCCATTCCTGCCTCTCAGGTCACTGCCCTCAGTGCCGATGTCCTTTGTCTTAAAATCTTGTTTCACAAGTTTTGTCTGTTTGTGTTTTGTCTGGTTTTTGTTTGCTTGCTTGTTTTAAATCTGTTCCCTATTACCTCATTTTTGGTGGAAGTAAAAATTTTTGTTGTTTGTTTTCTTAATTAAAGAAAAATTATAATGTGTTTGAAAGCTTTTGGAAGTAGACAGGAACAAGTGAGATAAATGAGCGTGTGACCTGCCCCCCGCCCCCAGAACCGGCTGTCAGAGGCCAGAGCGCGTGCCCCCGTGCCCGAGGACACTCACACGTGGAAGGCTGGCTCCCCGTCTCCTGTTCCAGCTCATCCTCCTCCTCGAAGCAGGTGCGCATGTCATATGGCCAAGGGCAGTGGGCAGAGCTCCGCAGGGCTGGGCTGGCAGCAGCAGGCAGGCCCAGAGGCCCCAGGGCAGAGGAGGACTGGCTGCCGGAGGAGGAGGTGCTGCTGTCTGAGATGGTAGAGTGTGGCCTCTTAAAGGAGGCGGCGTGGTCACAGCGGGGCACAGCTGTGGGTGCTCGGCTCCAGGGCTCTGGAAGGGGAGAGAAAGCAGTCGGTCTGGCTTTGGCTCCAAAAGTACAGTCCAGACTCGAGAATGAAATGGTCATCTGAAAGCTGACCGGGTCTTCTCACTGCAGTCATGGCAGGCATGATGTGGCCACCACTCTCGAGCTCACCGTGCTGGCCCTTGGGGCCCACAGTGCGTGCCAGGGCCTGAGTCCGAGTTGGTGGGACAGAGTGAGGGTGAGGCCTGAGGCCACATTACCTGCCCCCTTCCTGATGGCCCGATCACTTATGGCTGCATCGCTGGGCTGGATGTCCATGAACGGTTTGCTGCCCATCCCCATGGACACCATTTCCTGCATCCTGAGCTCTGAAACAGAACAAGGGAGGACACTTTTCCAAGCAGCTGCTTGGCTCTGATACCAACACCATCCATCCAGACCGGGAGCATGTTGGGGCCTGGCCCAGCCCCCTCTGCAAGTGTCGCTGGGGGGCCAGACATGGTGGGGCTCCTGTTTGGGCACATGCATGTGGTCTGGCCTCACAGTGACTTCTCTCAGGATCTCAAAGGCGTAAACAAGAAAAAGGACACAGGACTCTGTGCTTGGGTGTCCCTCTGGGGAGAGAATGGCAGCGTCCCCTGTCCACATGAAGGACAGTTCGCGGCACAGCAGGCCCGGCTCGCCGGCGGCACATGGCTGCCAGAAAGACAAACTGACAGATGTCTTCATGTCTTTGAACACTGCATGAGATAAGAATCTGAGAACGAGCGAATCCCTAGTAAAACCAAGCCAAGAAAAACAAATATAATGATTATAGTTGGTAGGGCAGTGGGGAGGGTGGGACAGGAACAGAGGAGACTAGGGAGAGTGACCCGGGCCAGGCCAGGGGGCCTTCCTGCTCTTTGTAAGGCTGGCTGTGCTCCAAGGAGACCGAGGGGCCAGTGAAAATCTGGGCAAAGTCACAAGGCACCATGTAGGCACATGTATGTGTGCACGTGTGTATGTGCACACATGTGCGTGTGTATATATGTGTGCACGGGGGGTCTACCCTTTGAAGGAGGCTGCTGAGGGGAGGCTGTATGGCATCTCTGATGACAGGTCAAGGCCAGGGTAGCTGCTGCTAAGGGGCCAGGCCATTGTGTTTAGATGTCTGGACTTTGGAGTATCTCAGACCTGGGGGGTCAGAGCTGCCAGCAGGAGGGCCATCTTGGAGGGGCCGCTACGTAGATGGCATTTGTGGCAGCCAGACTGGATGAAATGCCACCCTGTGGGTGTGAACAGAGATGCCCCCCAGTGAGGAAACTAGGGGTGGAGGGGAAGAGGAACCAAGGAGGCTGACTTCCAGGAGCAGAAACCTGGGGAGGGTCCTGGCGCATGGTGCACGGTGACTTACAGAGGAGGGCCCTTACCTTGAGGAAGGCTCAGGCTGTGCACCAGCCTGTCATCCAGGAGGGCATGGTGCTTTGACAACAGGGTGGGGTAGAGAGCGGGCCCGAGTGGGTCTAAGGTGTCATACAGTTAGGGAGTTGCCGTGGTGTGGGGACAGGGGTCTTGTTTACACGTGAGTGTTTGTGTGCTGAGGGGGCCCTCCCAGGGCACCTGGGCCTAGGGCTCTCCGAGGGCCACCTGGCCCAAACTGGCCCCAAACCCCTACCCAGGTCCAACCCCTCAACCCCTGAACCCAACCCCTGAGCCCATACCCCTAGCCTGAACTTAGCCCCTGGCCCCAAACCTCTACTCCAAGGTCAGGCCCCTAAACACAGAGCTGACTCTGGACAGTCCTCTTTGACCCACCTCTGTTCCGCAGAGCCTGCCGCCACAGGATCTGCCCTATCACATGGGTCCAGGCTGCCTTGACCTCTGCGGAGCTGGCCTGGAGAATGTAGGTGTCCTGGGACCTCCGCCGTCTGCGGAACCAGATCTCAAACCTCAAGCCGCTGTCTCCGACGTTCTCCGTCATCCCAAGCTCGGCTGTCTGCACCACAAGCATTGAGTGCAGCAGCGTCAGCAACCACAGATCCAACCGACCGCTCCCCGGCTGACTGTCTGGCCCCAGCACCTCAGTGTCGGGAGTCTCTTTACCCAAACAACCAGTGGTGGGGATGAGGCAGGACTGGGGCCCACAGGATGAACTGGGTTTCATTCCCGTGCACTGTCTCCCTCTTGGAGCCTCAGTTTCCCCACTGGAGAGAGGAAGGCTGGACTGGAAGGTTCTGTGGCTGCTGCACCGGATGGGACCACAGAACCCTGTCTGATGTGCTCCTCGGCACTGGCAGGTGAGGGGTTATGGGTGTGGGACCCTCTCAGGAGCGCACAAGCTCAGAACCTGAGTCAGGTGAGGGCCGCACCTACAGAC
Organism: Suricata suricatta; assembly: GCF_006229205.1. Taxonomy (NCBI): domain Eukaryota; kingdom Metazoa; phylum Chordata; class Mammalia; order Carnivora; family Herpestidae; genus Suricata; species Suricata suricatta. The sequence goes on from NC_043705.1 coordinate 147,761,692, forward strand.
CTGCCCAGGGAAAGCTTTTCCCCTCGCCAAAACCCGAAATGAAGTTACCGACTGAGGAGACTCTTCCCAGCCACTGAACCAGTGCATGGAACTATACAGGACAAGTGTCTCCTTGCAGCTTTTGCAGGTCTGAGGTTGTCGAAGCTCAGACACAGAATCACGTGTCCCTGTGCATACCCAGCAGACCAGGACCTGACACCCAGCAGCATCGGGTGAGAGCAGGCGCGCTACCTTGAAGGACTGTTTGTACATGTAGGTGTCGTGGCCTCCATCCACCTTCTTGGTCTTGCTAAACAGGATAAGGTCTTCGAAGAGGAAGACATGCCTCAGATACTTTTTCCTTCCACAGCAAACGATAAACTCGTCCTGGCATCTCAGCTGCCCCTGCTCCTTCAGATTTACCTGCAGATGGAGCAAGCCTCCTCAGAGACAGCAGGACCTGACCCGACCCCATCCTGACCCCCAGAGAGGGGAGAGGGTCGGAGGGGGAAGTCGATCACCAATGGGGAGTGACTCAATCAATGCTGCCTATAATGAAGCCTCCACAAAACCCCAAGGGACGGGACTTTAGCGCTTACTGCTTGGTGAACAGGTGTGACGCTCAGAGGGGGCACAGAAACGCCATGCCCATCTCCACATACCTGGCCCTGCGCCTCGCTTCCATCTGGCTCTTCCTGAGTTACATCCTTTACAATACACTGGCCGTGTCATAAGTACACTGTTTCTCTGGGTCCTGACCTTTGCGACTGGTGTGTGTAGTGCAGGTCAGGGGCAGTCGTGTGGGACGGAGCCCTTACCTGTGGGGCCTCACGCTATGTCCAGGCAGTGGTGTCAGGATTGAGTTGAATTATAGGCCATCCAGCTGGTATCTGAGAACTGCTTGGACATATGGGGGAAAACTCACACAATGTAACTGGTGCCAACCCCTCCGGGGCAGGGCTCCTGCTGGTCTGCGTGGAGGTGACAGTGAAAGCCCCTCTCTTAAATTTTGAAAGCCCTTATGTTCATTTGAATGGAAGCCCCCTTGTTGATGTGGTGCCAGAGTCTCACTCATTCCTGGAGATAAACCCCAATGTGGCTGACCTGGCATCAAATTATGAATTCTGCCTCTGAGCTTCCCCTGCTCCCTAGAAATCCCTCCAAGCTGTGGTCTGGGCCGATGTCTACACGAGAAGATGTGGCCTCCATGCCCTAGCTGGGTTACTGCTCCCTTGGTGGTTTATCCCAAACCGTGACCACCAATGGTAAGTTTCTCCCCTAACCTTCCAGCCCATGGACAGCTCTGTCCTCGGGGTTACCTGAGAACAGCTGGTCCAATCCCAGATGACTCAGCTGTGCCCGCTGATAGCAGTGCTTCAGAGGCCTGTGGGTTCTGGGGGTGACCATGCTGGGGTGCCCTGAGTCCTCCATGGCTGCTCAGAGCCACAGAAGCCGCCAGAGAGCTATACTTTGTGCCAGACTCCATCACCGGTGCTGGCCATAGCCATGGGTCTGCCTTCTCCAGCTGATGTCAGGAGTCCCACCTCCGAGCCCAGCTATGGTGAAAGGGCAGTCGGCACGTCCCTGGCCAAGCCCGTGCGTAGGCCAGTTCCCTGTGCAAGGCGTCCAGCGTTGCCAGGAGGAGGACATCCATGTGGGGGGTGGCCTGGGGGCTGTGCTGCCTCCTGGTGGCCAGAAGGGCCCATGTGCAGATTACTGCTCACAAAACCCTTAATGCTGTTTTTAAGCAGGGTACCCACATTTTCATTTTGTACCTGGAATTCTGTGGCTGTCCCTCTGAATGTCAGACATAGGGGTCTGCCAGAGAAAGGGCTCCTCTTCTGCCTATGGTGGTCCCACCATCTACTGTGATGGGGTGGGGCATGGATGCCAGACCTCAGGGCTCCAGCAGAGAGGCTGGCAGCATGGGATGAGCCAATGCTGGCTTGCCCCAAGCCTGATGGCCCAAATTTTCATGCATCCGGTTGTTCTCAAATAGCCCTAATAAACAGATGGTTGGCCATTTAAAGCCTGCCTGCTCTTCACACCCTGCAGCGGCTACTCCAGTCACCTGGACAGGAAGCCCCTCTCTGCTCCCCTCACCTGCCATCTCCTTGAGGGTTCTCAAGCTTCAGGAGACTTCCCCAAAGGAAAGCGTATGTGTTCTGACCCCAGGCCACATCTTTCCTGAACTCATGAGAACCCATCAGGGCCTCAGGACACTTACATCACAGCCTCGGACTGCGTCCATTGCCAGCAGGTCATTGCCATGGCGCAGCTGGAAGCGGACCACATCCTCGGCAGCCTGAAGCTCACCCAACTCCTGCTCCCAGGCGGGGCAGCAGCTGGCCTCCCGAACCAGGTCCTGGAGCAGCAGTGCATACTTGCCCATGCGCTGCACGGGCTTCAGCAGGTAGGAGGCCAAGTCCATCTTGTCTCCCAGCTCCCGCTGCTTTTCCTGCAAGGGCCAGGGTGAGAGGGTCAGCCCCCGAGCCAGGTGGGGGGCAGCGCGGCTCGCGGGGTGGGGGGGTGACCTTGAAGAAGGCGTTGCCATGGCTGTAGAGCAGAGCATCTGACCGAGGCTTGTTCTTGCTGTAAAGCGCGTACATGCCAAACTGTTCCTCCTGCAAAAGGGGAGGGCACCATGGGCCTGAGTCGGGGGCTGGGGTCAGAGTCTATGCCTCTTCCCTCACCCTCCGTGTGCTTCCCCCCGTGGGCACAACAAAAGTAAGCTCAGTGCTGCATTACGATCCTCTGGGCTTCCCAGCCTCCGAGGGCTGCTCAAGTCGGGTCTAGAGTTCTAGAATTGGTCTTTACCGTATAGGGTTTGGGGGAAGAGTGAGAGAAAGTCCTCATGAGGCTGGCCTGGGAAGTGGCATGGAGAGCCTTTGTTC
>NC_043705.1:147764664-147807863 GCF_006229205.1 Suricata suricatta
ATATATATATATATACAATGGGACACTACTCAGTGATCAAAAAAAAAAAAAAGAACCCTTGCTATTTGCAACAATGTGGATGGATCTAGATGGTATTCCGCTAAGTGAAATGACTCAGTCACAGAAAGACAGATACATGACTTCACTCATGTGGAATTTAAAAAACACACCCGATGAACATAGGGGAAGAAAAGGAAAAATAAGATAAAAAGAGAGGGAGCCAACCATAAGAGGCTTTTAAATACAGAGAAGAAACTGAGTGTTGCTGGAGGCAGGTGGGTGGGGAACGGGAAGGGTGTTGCACTCCTGAAGCCAAGACGACATGGGATGCTAACTAACTTGAATTTAAATTTAAAAAAAGTTGCCACAGGAGATTTCTTTCATCCTTGGGCATTCCTGTCATGGTAATTTACATAACGCTGAGGCCAATGTCTCATCTGTACACAACACAGATGCTGCGGGGTCCCCAGGGTCTAGAACACTACTTGGTAACTTGGTGAAAACATTTTCTTTCCAGAGTGAATTAAGAATTTTATTAAGGCCACACACAGGGAGGTGTCCCACATTCACGGCTGAGAAGACACTTATCAAGGAGGGAGCAGCTTTCTCCAGCTAATGTGCACACTCCGTGAAGCTGTCAAAATCCTGACTGCACTACCTCCGAGCTTGCTGGGCTGGCCCGGGATCCACCTGCAGGGGGACCAGGAAGTAAACTGATTTGGGGAGGTACTGTTGGCCAGTTACCTCAAGTGGTGAGAAGTGGGGCTCATTAGGTGTGACGATGCAAGTGAAACCCTCAGTGTCATGTGGCTCAGGGGAGCTTCAGGCAACACTGAGCAAAGTGTCCAGTGAGATCAGATCCAGAAGCATCTTGTCTATTTTGGGCATCTGTTTATTGGCAGGTCTTACGTACTGTTAGCGGCACATTTCCTATGTCTGGTCTGCAGTGATCCAAATTACCTGAAACGTGGCCATCACCAGACCCAGCCTCTAGGAGGGCGCCCTGGGCTGATGGCACCTCAGGCTACCACACTGGGGCTGGTGCCCAGGGGGGAGGGACTCACGTGTCTCAGGAAGCCACGGCCCGCTGCCAAGGGGCAGGGCCGGCAGCGCTCCAGCTCCGCAAGGAAATGCTGGCTGTGGAAGTCATAGAGCTTCTCCAGGTTCCCAAAGATAATGCTGCGCTTCCCTCGAAGGTCCTGAGGCAGGTCTGTCCTTTCCATTTCTGGAAAATAGTTGTCGATGACATATCCTAAGGATCTAACGTACTCCCGCTCCGTGGAGACCATCTCCTCCATTACGTGCTGTAGTCGGCTGCTGAAAGACAGAGATGCAGGTGGACACTCAGCCCCGCTCCAGACCTCGAGACCCTGAGTCCACGCTGTCGCTGCTTCGCACGGACACAAAACACTCCGCAAACCCAGAGGAGTAAACGTGATTACTCGTGCTCAGGAAAGAGCTCAGTTTTATGATGGGCAGTGAGTGCCGTCAGGTGTGCGCTGTTCCCGGCACCACTCCTTCGACGTGAACAAATGAGGGGAAAGACGGGGCTGGGATGTGTATGAGAAAGAAACTGGTGCATGGAACATTTCTGGATCACTGACCACTGCCTGTGTGGATAAAAAATCCTGCTGGAAAATGAAATGGAGAGATTCCCAGGCCCCCCAACTTCAACTGGGAGCTGGGAGGTTCCTCATTCGCATCCGGTCAGATCTCGGCACCCTCTGCAGAGCGCTCTGGCGGTGGGGAGACTGGAACACTGCACTGGTGGCTGCGGTGGGGATTCATGAGAAGATGGTTTCTGATGCACACGGACTGCTAACCCACCAGAAGGGATTTCTGAAAACTCAGCTTAATGGCGTAGAGACGTCTGACCCAGAGGCCGAGGGGAAGCAGCTGGAGTAGAAGATGCAGAGCAGGTGGGCCCAGGACAGAGCAGAGATGGGCTCCAGTGGGGCAGCTCCCTCCTCCCTGCCATGCAGAGGGTCCCCGGGCTCCGCTGCTGCGGTCCACGCACGGGCTGTCTGTGCTGCACACGGCACTTCTGGAGGCACCGAGAAGAGCAGGTGAACCGGGAGCCCCACCCTGCTAGCAGTGAGGCACATAACTCTTGCCAACAAGCTTCCTGATTACTCATTCTTGATAATACTAATGGGGGCTGGTAGGTCTTTTTCTGCCATTACTTTTATGTACTTTTTTTTTTTTTAATGGAAAACCATTAAAAGCAACCAATGATAGGAAAGATACTTGTGGTCAGAAATGCTTTTAAATGCACCCCATTTGCAGCTGGAGTGCTTGTTCCTTCTCATACATAACAGATTTTATAAATTCCTATTGTTTCTCAGGAGGCAGCACCTTCTGGCTGGTCAGGAATGGTACTGCTGGCACATGTGGCCTGGAGGTGCCCCTGGTAAACCCGGGGCCACAGTGCCCACAGCATGCCACCGGTCAACATTTGCCCAAGACAGGCATCCTCAAATATTCAGAAACAAAACTAGTATGGTTTGAGGGTTTGGAACAAATTAATTGGAAATTGACTCATGAGGACTTAATGTGTAGAAAGATCTTGGGAAAAGGGTCAATGACAGGAACTCTTATCTGGACAAAGGCAGAAGGGCCTGGGTTTTCCTGGAAGACAGGGTTCATTTAATGCTCTCTCCTGCCTGAGCAGGAACTGCCCCCTCTCCAGTGTGCTATGGAATCTGGGTTGGTGGGTCCATGGCATATGTAAGGTGGAAGGGGGCACCTGTCTCCAGGGGAAAAGGCAGGACAGCTTCCCAAACCTGTTCCTTCCAGACGGAGACGTCCACTGCAGGTAATCGGGGGGAGGGGGGTTCTTGGCGAGTGGAGGGTATTCTGGGCCTCTGAAAGCTGTAAGATGAGCTCAGGGGAGCTGGAGAGCGCTTCTTCCTGGAGCCTTCCCAGGGACTCGACCCCCAGGGAAACCCACCTCAGGTGCTCCTCCCAAATGAAACCTTCCTGTGGCACCTGAGTCTCCTCCCCAAATGAGGTACACAGTAACTGCCTAAATCTGAGACCTACAGATGTGTTTCGGGAGAGCGTGTGGTGATCCCCTCAGTTCAGAGGCGTTCTCTGCGGGAGGAGGAAACACGTCCACCAGCCAAATGAGCGAGGATGACACAGCCCCAGGGGCAGGATGTGACACCAGGTGACGGTCACTATCTGTCGTCAGCATGGGGCACAGTCTGCCCACTCTAATCCTAACCGTGAATATAAAGTATCTTTTTACACATACCTTCTTAGAGATTTAACACATTTACACAGATGTCTCCATTTGGGCAATGGATAAATGCGCACATACCACACTTACCTCTCGTCTCAATGCCGAAAGGCTTTTTTAGAAAGTAATTCTTAGGGTAATTTCTTCATATTGTAGGTGTGATTTGCTTATTGTGATTTTCTGCAAATGGGCCTCAAATGATGGGATCTGGCCATTTAACCATCAGAGTGGGTGAGCGAGGTGGACGCTGGCCACGACATAGGAAGCAGTTTTCAATGACTGTTCTGAACATAGGGAGGTAAGTAGCGTCTTGCCTAAAATCAAACGGAAGTGTGCTGCCTGGACAGAACAAGGTAGACCTGTCTATGCACTGTCTACTTTGTGAAAGTGCATTTAGTGGCTCTGGGTCTCTGACACCCCGCTGGCTGCGAGGCCCAAGGCCGGGAGGAGTGTCCAGCTCACCTTCCTGCTTGCGTCCTTCTGTCCTCCTCGGAGGGCTGGGTCCTGGAGGGAGAGGACAGACTCCAGCTCCGAGTGACCAGGGGGCTTCTGGCATGTGGCCTCGATGGGGGCTTCTTTTCTGAGGCCACGGTGCTGCTCACCTCCAGGCCCCTGATGAAAACCCCAGTGTGGCCTGGCCAGTGGGAGTCCTGGGGGCCACTGTCAAGCTGTGGAATCTCAAAGCTTTGTGTTTTTCTCATAATTTTCTTCAGGGGATACTTCCTGGGGTGGGTGGTGGGTATCTGGATGGGCTCCGAGGAGCAGGAAGGGCTGCTGTCTGGGGCCCGGTGCTTGCCCTCCTGCCTGCAGGGAGTGGCTTGTCCAGGAAGGCCAGGTGGCCGCTGGGCACGTTCCCCGACGTGGCTCTCTGGATCAGTGGGGGGGATCCAAGATGGCTCACAGGGCCTCCTCTCAGCCCCTTGGGCAAACTCATGCTGTGGGGGGCTCCAGTCCAGAGGTGGGGCTCCAGGATCTGGGGGAGCCCCAGAAAGGGCCTCTTGGAAGCAGAGTTGGGTCTGCTGGCTCTGCAGCTGCAAGCTGTGCCGCTGCGGCAGTGCCCGCCCGCTGCCCAGGGCCGCCTCCACTGCGCCTGCCCCGGGGAAACTCTGCTCAGTCAGCTCCGTGGCCTCCTGGTGACAGCTCTTCAGATACTCAGTGACCCGCTCGGGGCCCAGGTGTTCCAGGCACCGCAGCATCCACCCATCAACCTGCACAGCAAAGAGGGTTCTGGTCAGGGCAGTGGAGGACTGTCAGCCCTACCCAATCTCACACAGCTGATGAGCACTCAAGCGAACCCAGGCTGTGCTCCCTCTGGTCTCCAGGTACCCAAACCAAGCACCAGGGAGAGCAGGCGGCCAGAACAAGAGGAAGACCCCTCTGCTCCAGAGGCAGCTGCCAGCTGGACTCGCCCCAAGGGGAGACAAGAGGATTTTGTGCCTGAGCTCAATGGGGTCTAAATCCTCCACAGTCCCCAAGAGCAGCAGGTGTGGCGGTCCCAGGGCCATGGGATGCCAGGGCTGGACAGACCATGAAATCAGTGACTCACTCCTCTCTCATGGTGTGAGAGGCCATGACAGTGGGGCAGAGAGTTCCCTGACCCCTTGGACCCCACCAAAAGAAGCTATGCTCCTGGGGGCTCTGGCCCTGGGAGCCCTAACAGCCAGGCAGTTCTGGGGTGCTGGTGAATTTTCAGGTATGTGCCGTGCTGCAGCGGTTGTTTTGGGGTCTCTGGCATTAAGTGGACTTTTATAGCTGAGCCAGCAAACACAGAAAAGTTCACATGTTCATTCTGCCTCTCTGCCTGGTACCATCAATCAACTCCTCACATGTTGGCTGAGAGCCCAGGGTGCAGTGTGGGGCCAGCTGTCCCAGGGCTTGACTCAGGCCTGCAGGGGCACTGCTCACTAAATGTCCACAGCACATGCAGACTCCCTGGAGGTGGTTCTGCTGGGTCTCCTACCCCTACAGAAGTCAGAGGTGGGCCCCCAGCCAGCTCTCCCTCCCTCTGTCTGGCTGGCCACAGTGCCCCCCTCTCAAGTCCGGGGTCGCTTTCTCTATGCCTTGGGAGTTGTTCTCCACCAGCTGCGATGTTTCTGACACAATTGCTGTAGTCCAAGGAGCAAACTACCAGCAGGAGCCAGGTGCTCACTGTTTTTCTACGTGTGTCCTCTGGTGTGCACACACCGTCAGCCCGTTGTGGAAGGTCTAGTGTCCTGCCGCTGCTGCTGCGTGTTCTCAAGATAGAGCAGCTCCAAGAGGCCAGGAATTTCTCTCATTTTTCAAACCACAATTTGATCTATGATCTATGCAGGAAAAAAAGGCCTTATTTTTAAATATGTGAAGGAGTCCAGCTCTGTGATTATGGGGTACACAGAGAGCATCAGATGCCACTCAGGCACTGGCTCATCTGGTTCCTGCAGCCTGCACACCTGTCCTGACCCACACAAGCTGTGTGCTTGACTAAATCACAGTTAGCTACATAGCAATGGAAGCCACGCTGACCCAAGATCTGTGACCGTTGTTTTTACACACATGCTCCTTTCAGTCCGTGGATGGGAATCAACATGCTCCGGTTGAAGAGGGTTGACCACAAGTCTCTGTGGCTCAAGTTTGTAACTTTTCTCATGGTTTGTAAGTGGAATTTAAGATCCATTGAAAAATGGATCCAGGGGTGTCTGGGTGGCTGAGTCAGTTAAGCGCTGCCTTTGGCTCAGGTCACAATGTCTCGGTCTGTGAGTCTGAGCCCTATGTTGGGCTCTGTGCTGACAGAGCCTACTTCCAATTCCCTCCCTCTCTCTCTGCCCCTCCCCTGTTCATACTCTGTCTCTCTCAAAAATAAACATTTAAAAAAACTTCTTTAAAAAAAAAGAAAAATGGATTCAGAACTTTGGGTTTTGAAACTTGTTACTCTGCTAAACATACCCTAAAAATCCTCTTCAGGCTGGTGGCACTAGGACCCTGCGGGGCTGCCCGGGAGAGCGGCAGGTGCCTTAGTGGCCCTGCCTGCACCACACCGGATCCCTGGGCAAGATCGCTCATTCGCTCATTCACAGCGAGCACTGTGGGGCGAAGACTTGATTTTCATGCCTGTTCTCATTAGACAGCAGTGCCGGGAACACCCAGTTGTTAGGGGCCCAGGAAGAGGCTCTCAGCAACGTGGTGATGGGCTGGATCCACGGCCACAGAACCGGACTTATGACACTGATGCACGTGCAGAGAAGAGAGATCAGCACACACTCTTTGTGGACAGAGTCATAGAGAAAATGCCAAACCTTGGTTTTTACAAACACAAGCAGCCTGAGAGCCTCTGGCAGAAGAGTGGGAAATAATGGAACAGAGGCCCCACCGACGGGATCCCACTTCCGACCTCATGAAAAATATTCTGGTTGGTTTGAAGATGTAAATGGAAAAATTCAAACCAGAAAAGTCTTATGAAGGAATATATTAGTCATTCTGTGACCTTAAGGTAGCAAAACCCAATCCAATCGTAGGCAAAGTTGAAGGACCATGACAAACTGGGGAACGTATCTGCCACACCATCAAGGGCTCAGTGTGAGTAATATGCCTAGTGGTGAAACTTCTCAACTGCAGAAATTGGCCAGTGCGTGGAAAAGCCATTTGTTAGAGACTAAATAAAAATAACCAACAAACAGATGAAGAAGAAATTTGAAGCATAGAAAACCCAAGTGCAAACAATGAGGAGGCACTTATTTTCACTTTCATGAGGAAGGGGTGCTCTCAAGGCTGCTGCGGAGAATCTAAATTGGGCAGGCCGTTTGCAGGGCCATTGGTAAATGTGTACAAACCTCAGCCACTGCGGGCCCTGACCCAGCTGTCCCAGGCCCGGGAAGCTGTCCGAAGCAGTCACAAGGTGTGAGAGGTGCAGGTGCAGTGGTGTGTGTAAGAGCCGCAAGCAGGAGAGCTGGAACCACACACTGGGCCCATGGCCACCCTCCAACCCTAACTGCCCCAAAGGGACACACGGGCCTCCGGAGAAGACCTCGAGCCACTTGGGGCCTGACCGCTGGCTGTGCACAGGTTCCTGTGTCACGTTCACATATATAGGAAGAGTGGTTGAAAAAAGCACAAGGATTTAAGTAAAAATGTGTGCAAGCTTTTGAAAAGGTTTTATATGCATAGGTATACAGAGAAAAGCTCGGATTAGAACACACCGCACTTGAACCTCAGTTATTTCAGGTGCAGAGTTTCAAAGTGTTTTCCTCTTTTGGTTCCTCTGACTGAGCGCGCTTACCTGGCCCTGGCCCTCCTGGAGCACCCTCACTTCCCATAGCCTCTCCAGCTCCTGCAGACACCTGTTGGAGGCGAGGACCACCCTGTGGACCTCTTCGTCCACTTGATTGTACAGACTGGAGGCCATCTCGATGGCATCCCTGGAAGAGAAGTGTCAGAGAGCCAACTCCTGGCCTCTAGCTGTTCACAGGCAATCGCCCAGCAAAGGTGATGTTGGTGACAACTTACATTTGTGCTGACAGCTCAGAGCCTAGAGTCTGCTTCAGGTTCTGTTGTCTCCCTCTCTGACCCTCCCCCATTCATGCTCTTTCTCTCTCTCTCTCGCTCTCAAAAATAAACACCTTTTAAAAAGTCTTCTTTAAAAAAAAAAAGAAAAATGGAGCCAGAATTTTCAGTTTTGAAAACTGTCACTATGTTAAACATACCCCAAGTTAAAGAATCACAACTGCCCCCTTTCCATCCGTCCCATCTGACAGAGATAGAGTGCTCCAAGGAGGTCCACGGCCAGAGCAGGAATAGGATTGTGCCCAGGGGCCACAAGAGTGCAGGGGCCTCAGAGGTGGTGGGGGTAGCGAAAAGCGAGCGGGCGGGCATGGCACCCCAGGATGGGATTAAACACAGAGCATTTGGTCAGGACCTCTGACTGCTGAGCCCCATTATGCATCTAAGGAACCTGCTCCTTTTTCCTTGGAGGATACCAAGGTAGATAGGCTCTTGTCCAAAGTGTGCCCATCAGAAGGAAGGCAAGTGTGGATGCCAGGAGACATTGCATGTGACAGAGACACGTGGCACCTCGGGGTGCACTGCCCTGCGTGACACTCACCGGCAGTCCTCGCTGGCACCAGGCTGCTCCCTCCTCAGCCACGCCAGCATGGTGCCACCCTCCAGCCGGAGGGCGACCAGCAGAGCGTCTTCCAGCACACACTTCATTGTTGCCTTGTGCTTGCTGATCAAGTCTGTGACCTCCTGCACGGGGTGGGAGACGCATGTACACAGCCCCCTCTCCGTGAGGAGCATCAGGCGTGACCTGCATTCCTATGCTTGTCAGTCAAGCTGAAAGCAGGGTGGGATGGCTGTGCCCACACTTGGCATGGGCCCCGGAGGGAAGGGAGCAGAGTCCCAGATGTGCTCACCCAGGGACGGTGAGATTCGGGGTAGGAAGGAGGAGGGAAGCTTGGAACTGGGAAGCAGGAGAGCCTAGCATTTGGATAGGGATGTGTGGACCACACCCACAGACCCTGGAACCCCCAAGGCATCCCCAGTGCCGGGTCTCTAGGCTGTTGAGGTCCCTCCGGCCAGTCCTCCTCTGTGTCCCAGCAGCAATTACTCAGGCTTCGGTGGCACACCAACAAATGGAGTGTGCGGTGGTGTTGCTATTCTGGGCATTCTGGTCACAATGGGGAGGAAGGAGTCTTTTGCTAAGTGAAAGGGATTTACAAATCAAAAAGGGTTTGAAAATCTCTGCTAGGATGGTGGATTTGGCTAAGCCTCTAAGTTCCCACCTGCCTACCTGTGAAATAAAATGAAATGAAATGAAATAAAAAAAATAAATAATAAATAAAATAAAATAATAAAATAAAATAAAATAAAATATACATGAGGACCTACCTGTGCTGTGCTTAGAGTCCTGTGGGTGTTTAGGGATTGGACTGAATTTTGTAGGAAAACAATGGCATCCTCACAGTTTGTGGTGAAGGGCTCCAGCTTCTACCGTGGCAGGAGAGGTAAGAGATGATATACGGTTAGTGCCCACAGATGCACTGGGGAGCAGCACCCTCCTGTCCAGGGCTGGACTTCAGTGGTACTGCCAAGCCTGCCACAGCATGGTTGTCCAACAGCCTGTGAATGGCCTCTGTGATAGGGGTGACACTCAGGGTGGGGACACCTGCTTCAGGTGTGAGTAAAAATATCTGGACGAGGAGAAGTCCTAGGACACTGGAAGGTACAGTGGCTGTGAGTTGCACCTTACCTTACGGAAGCAGATCCAGTCACTGTGGCTGTAGGGAAAAGAGCCATCGAGGTCTGCGGTCAGCTGGGAGCTGTCAACACGCTTGTGCAAGGCCTTCAGGGAGCCCACGACTTCACACTGCCAAGGGGAAGTGTTTACTGGTTATGGCCACAGAAGCATCCATCAGAAAGACCACTGTGATGGCTCACTCCTGAGAGAGGTACCACCAAGAGGGTTGAGAGGCAGGTTTAGGATCCAGTGACTCTACCTTACTGGTGGCATTAATGGGCTGCATGTGGTTGGGCACAGGAATGAAGGTGTAGAGAATGAAAGGAGAAGGTAGCAAAGAAAAGTGACAGAAAAGGTGGCACACCAACCAAAAAATGGAAAATCTGAAAAGACAGAGAGGGCAAGATAACAGAGGAGAAGGGACTGGGCAAGGGGAGGAAGAGATGGCGAAGAATGAATCAGGGGAGGGTTACTCTGAGATGGCAGAGCTGGCCCTTCCCAGACAACTCTAGACAAAGCGTACCAACCACCCGAAGGCACCAGAGGGTGAACAAAGCCAGACTTAGTAAGCAAGGCAACTGAAACACAGATGAGAAGATTAGGGTGGGGGGAGCTCCCTGTTTGCGTGGCTCTGGCCTGAAGTTAGGGTGCCAACATGGGGAGACTGGGTTGACAAAGGCTTTGAGAAAACAGGCATTTTTCTGGCCTGAAGAACCAGAAAACAGAGCCAGGGAGGAATGTGGACATTGAGTCCCACAAGGGACAAAGTCAGGGAAGGGAGCTCCAGCCGTATGTAAACTCTGCCCAGGACGCTGGCTGACCCTGAACCAAGTTTGCAGGGGAAAGAGTCTGGGAAGCTGAAGGCAAAAAGAACTGAACTGGACCTATGCAGGGGGCAGTTTTCAGTTCAAGTCCAACCAAGTTAAAAGCATGCTAAAAGAGTACTTTTTGGAGGTTTATAATAGAATCCAGAGTCAGTTTACTGAACAATATTCCACAGAATATTCATGTGTCCAGAATACAATCCAAAACCACTTGACACATGAAGAATCAGGAAAACGTGACTTGTTCTCAAGGGAAATGACAATCACCAGAGGTTGACTCAGAAGAGACCTGGTGGTCGTTAGAATGATTAGACAAGGACTTTAAAGCAGCAATTATAGCTATGCTCAATGGTGTAAAGGAAAAATGCTTGCAATTAATGAGAGGATAGGAAATCTTAGCAGAGACAGAGAAAATGTATTTTGAAACCTACTGGAAAATTTATAGGTGAAAAGTAAAATATCTGAACTAAAAATTCTTTGGACAGGCTTCCTAGCTGAACAGAGATGAACAGAGTATGGAGTTAGTGACTTCTAAGACAGATCAACAGAAACAATCTGACCTGAAGAAGAGAGGAAAAAAAAGATTCTCCAAGACCTGTGGGGCAATATCAGTGTGTGTAATTGAGATCCTAGAGCAAGAGGGGAGAATGAGAAAGAAAAAAAAGAACAATTCAAGAAATAATGAAGGAAGACTTCCTAAATTTGGTGATAGACATAAATCTAACACCTCAAGAAGTTCACCCAACCTAACAGGATAAATATGAAGAAAATGATGCCTGGTCACAGCATAGTCAATTTGCTGAGAAGAAAGAGAAAATCTTGGAAGTAACCAAAGCAAAATGAGACATATTCTGTAGATGAACAATTATTTGAATTACAACAAACTTTTCATCAGAAACTGTGGGGGCAAGAAGACAACAGAATAATACCTGTAAAGTGCTGGACAAACAAACAAGAGACTACTGTCAGGCCAGAATCCCATATCTAGCAAAAAATCCTTCAAGGCAAAATAAAGATCTTTTTAGACAAAAGAGATAGAAGCAAGAAGAAAGAGTAGGGAAAACAAATGAGGTGGAAAAGAAAAATTAGATTTTTTTAAGTTTTCTGATGTTTTGCTCTGTATGATTCCTGCAAATAATTAAGGACTTGGACATGGGTTTCCAGACTCTTATATGGATGCAGCCACAATTTACATGAAGTTTCCTGTATCTTTTATCTCATGTAGATATTGTAATATTTAATTGTATGCATCACTCAGAGTCATAGCTAATGCTGAAGGTCTGAAACTATTACCTGAATTATTCCATCCTTGTCAGGCCTAAATGTTGATTCTTTATTCACCAAGAACACAATACTGTGAATTATGGAAGGAGCTGTGTTCTGAAATAAGAAGGAAATACTGATGAGCTGTGTAGTTTTTTACTTCATTGAGTTTACAGAATTGTCTAAGTTAGATGGGTACTATTTCTGCTTTGGTATTTTCCCCAAGTACCTTGAATGCATAATCTGTATAATTGTACCCTAAATGTAAATTATTTGTTCTTATGAATTTTTAATGCAATCAAATGTATTGGTTATAATTTACATATAATAAAATTTGTCCTTTTGATATAGAGTTCTGTAAATTTTGATATAACTTATAGTCATGTTACTACCACCACAAGACACACAACAGTTTAGCATCCCCCAAATTACCTTATCTCCTCTGTCAAGCCCATCAGCCTCCGGCAGCTACTGATCTGTTTTCTATCTCAAGAAGTTTGTCTTTTTCGGATATCAAGTACATAGACTCAAATAGTAGGGACTTCTTTTACTTAGCACAATGCATTTGAGATGCAGCCATGCTATGGATGTCAGTAGTTCATCTCTTTCTACTGCATAGCAGTATTCCATTGCATCTATTCACACATTCACCAGTTGGAGGACATTTGGGTTATTTCCAGTTTGTGGCAATCATAGATAAAGCTACTACAAACTCGATGTGAACGTAAGTTTTCATCCTTTGGGTAAATATCTAGCAGTAGGACTGCTGGGTCACATGAATGCATGTCTAACTTCTGAAGAAGCCAGAGTGCGACCAGAGTGCCACACTGCATTTCCATGAGCAATGCCAAGCCCTCGCTGCTGTCAAATTTTGCTGCGCATGTGCGTTACCTCATTCTGATTTTAAGTAGCATTTCTCCAATGGCTGCAGATGTTGAACATATTTGTACGTGCCTATTCCCCATTCATATATCTTCTTTGGTGAAGTGCATTCAAATCTTTGTCCATATTTCATCGGGTTTTGAGATTTTGTATATTCCAGATATATACAGATCAGATTTTTATCAGATCTGTTTTGCAAACATTTCCTCCTGGTTCGTGGCTTGTATTTTCATTTTAGTAATGGTGACTTTTGAGGAACAGTTTTCAATTTTGATGAAGTCCAACTTATCCTGTTTTTCTTTTAAGATAATGGTGTTGATGTCATAGCTAAGATCTTTGCTCGAGCAAGGTCATGAAGATTTCCCCGTGTCTCCTTCTGATGGTTTTGTAGTCTTAGATTGTATATGCGGATCTACGACCCACTTCTAATTTTGGTATACAGTATTAATTACGTGTTGAGGATTCTTTCTTTTGTGTACAGGTGTCCAATTGTTCCAACCCTATTGGTTTGGGTTTTTTTTAAATGTGTTTATGACTTTAAACAAACATTTTTCATTTGTTTGCTAGACTATACTGAGGCCAGATCATTCAGTAATGAAATTCTTTTATGTACATAGTGTTTCTTCACTCATATTCCCTAAAGCTTTACTTTTTAACAGTTTTGCATAGTGATAAACAAATTCTACACTTTTTGCAACCCCCAATTTTGAACCCCTATTTTGACTGGATAGGCCTCAGAACTCACTGATATTTTATTTGTATTACAGTCACCTTATATATTTACATTTTTAATGTAACTTCTTGTGGATGACATTCCATAAATATTTCTTGAGTGATGAAGCCATAGAAAAACCTGTAGAAAAACATTCTCGCTTTTTTATTTCATGGTCTATTTTTCTCACTCAGTTTAGCTACAATTTTCAGTTATAATGAATTAAAACTACAAACAGCCTTGCACAGTGTTTTATATTTCTCATAAATAACTCCCTGAGTGAACTTTTACTATTAGGATTTGTTGCTATTGCCAAGAAGTGAGAACACCGTTAGTGCCGTTGGACAATTGTCGGTATTAATTTGCAGAAGTTGTGCGGCGGGTGGGGTAGGAATCAGCAATTCCTAGCATTTTCTTCTACCAACAAATGAAGAAATCATTAGTTCTTTTTTGAAATGGAAAGCTTGTTATGGTATCTAAACTTTAATAATTAAAAGAATTTGAAGTATAGTTTCTTGAGGTAGTTTCTGCGAGAAAATTTAAGTATTCCTGTATATTCCTCAGAAATGAAATTGAAAATGGAAACACAACCCTTAAACTCGGGCTTATGTTCATGCCTCTCACTCAGAGTACAAGCCGAGTACTATTGCTGAGCCAAAGCCAGGGCCTGGGAGGCTGACACCTGCCAGAACGGGAAACCTCCAGGCCTCAGGGCAGCAACTGCCACCGTACAGACAATGGAAGAGAAGCTGATTCCCTGAAGTTCCTCACAAGATTCGCTTGTGATAAAAATGTACAGATGCAGCAAAGGTTTCTCCAGCTTCTGCTTTGGGAGAAGTGTGGGTGGAGGGAGCCCCATCTTACTTGGGGCTCATTGTCTCCTTATAGGACCCAAGTGGCACAGGACTTAAGGGAAGTCTGAACACATAGAAAAGCTGGGAAGAGGTGTTTCTAGAAAGAGAAAAGGTAAGTGGTTCTGGTCGATGCTGGAAGGCTCCAGGCCTGCATCTGTGGCTGCCTGGGTCTCAAGTAACCTCTCCCAAGGCCAGGACCACACTGGGCACATGGCAGGACATCTTGCAGGAGCAGAGATGGTGATACTGATCCCTCCATGCGAGCCCCACCCGGGGCTTAGGGCTCACTGTGCGCCTGCCTGGGTGTCTGCCCACGAACTTGCCCTGGAATCTGTACCTTGCCTCAGTACCCATCGGGGGATGACAATGCGCTGTCAGAGCTCTCCGAGTCCCTTGCTGTGAAAGGTGCTCCAGCACAGCACCCCCTCAGCCTCCCGGGGCTCCCGCAACAGGGTTCAGACCCTGTAAGCACCCCCATGCCCTGCCCAACCTTCCCCCCAACCCCTCCACAGGCTCCATCACCACCAGCTGGCCTGGGAGGGTGTTGTCCTGGGCCTGGTAGCAAGTTGCTGGATTCCAGGCTTCCCTTGAAAACAAATTTCAAGGTGTCCTCATCACAAGCAGCCTCCAAGGCAGTAATGACAAAAGTGGTGGTGTGAGCAGCATTTGTTGACTCTGATTTAAGGGTTAATGAGCTGAGCTGGAAAAGGTCGGAGGAGGAGCCCAGAGACCAGGCCTTAGGAGAAGCAGGACCCCTCCCCCACGGCCACCCCTGGGGCTGATGGTGGAAGAAACTCTGGACATCAAGGAAGGCAGGGAGGCCGGGGAGCAGAGGCAGAGAAATGCTTCCACACGCTCCGGGCAGACTCCGCTCGTGGACTGGGCAGCCCCCACACACCCTCCTCAGGACGGTGAGCTGTTCCCAACCAGTACCCGAAGCAGATGGAGGCTTTCCAGGAATCTGGTCACAACTTCTGGTTGCAGCTTCAAAATCATGTCAGCATGACATTTCTGTGACATTTCTGTTTGGTTTTGAAGGCAAAAACAAAGAAAAGTTGTCTTCTCCTGGTTTTCACAAGTTGCCGTTTATAGGGTGCTGAGATGATTAACTGGTGTAAGGTCACCAGATGAAGCGTTTGCTCCTGAGGAATGTGCGGCCGAGGCGCACATAAACCACACCCTACTGTCCACGCCGGTTCCCACGGCCAGGCCACCAGATGAGTAAACACCTGCTTTCTGCAAAATCACAGGACACCGATGGGATCCTGCGGTCACCACACACAGCTGTTCCTCCTTTAAGCAGAACTTCCCTCGAAATCACTTTGAGAGCAGACATTCCCTTACCTTCCCAGAAAACTTTGGCAACTTCTCAGTCTTTGCTGGTATATAAAAATGCATGTGGTTAAAAAAAAACAAAAACAGAATCTCAAAGGAATTTCAAAGCGTTGAGCAGAATATGAGCATCAAACTGGATTGTATCCTGGTTTCTGATTCTGAGCCAAACAGCTGGTTGAAAGAAGGGGAAATGAGCAACAAGGAACTTATGTGCTTCCCAAGTGCTTTGTGGAGACTGGATTCTAGTACGTCAAACCCGGCACTCCCGGTAGAGCCCTGACTGGGGCTTTGAAGGTGTGCACTGTGCATCCTTCTGCTGAGAGCCCGGTCCTCCCTCGGAAATGCAGTGAACTCGGCTCTGAGAGCCCTCTCTTGCCGGGACCAGCCCCTCCAGGGCAGCTGTTTCCTTGCTACTTCACTTGTGCATGCAACGGGGGCTGCATGGCCGCCAGGCACCCCGACCAGGCATGTCCGCTCCGGCTCCGCGGCCGCTCTCCCTCCTAGGCCGCACCTCCCCACCCCCTGCCCCCTGCATCGCAGGCCTGGCGGACTCTTCTCTCAGTACCCCCCACACTGCTCTCTAGCTGATTCCGTGCACTTCCAGACATGCCCCATCCTCTACCACTGAGTCTTTCCTGGAAAGAATTTCCACTTGGCGTCCCTAAACAGGAATTTGGATAGAATGGTGACCTGTGGCTGGCACCCGTAGCAGACATCCAACAGAGGGAACAGCTTTTAACTGAGGGAGGTGGGATCCCAGACCCAACACAGTGCGTGGCACACGGTGCTAGATAGGAGCTGCTGTGGAGGAAAGGGGCCCCGCCTGCACGGGCTCGTCCTGGCTGGTCCTGCTTCTAAGGTCTGCAGTGTAATCCCCGAGATGGGCAGGAAACTCCTTCCTGGTAACCGCCTGACCTCGGGGGAGCACACTGTTGATGGGTGCAGGAGTGGACTCTGCTGCCTTCAGCGTCTACACCCAGGACACTCACCTCATCCTGAGGCTCACACTGGGGGTGAGTGCAGGCTGCACTTAGCTGCTTCTGGGTCATGCGGGGGCCCCGAGTGGCCACTGGCCTGGAGATGCTCAGCGCCCCGAGGACAGGAGTCACCCTGACTCACCTGAAGCGCTGCCAGGGCCTGGGAGAGAGCAGGCGCGGCAGGAGCCTTGCGAGCGTCCACCAGCACGACCAGCCCCAGCTCCCGCACCTCCTTCCTGGACAGAGAATGACAGTGTTATCCACGCAGCTAGTCTCTTCCAAAATGAGCTTCTCCATCTCCCAGTAAGATGCACCCTTGCCCAGATGGCCCTGGCTCTACTAGTCCGGGGTTCCTGACACGTATCTACACTGCCTGAGGAATCCAGGTGCTTACTGGGTGGAGACAGGGCCGTGGGGCTCATGGCGGTGGGTCCGTCCTGATAGCCTCCCCAGCCAAGGGGGCTGGCCTCACATTTGCATTTCCCAGGATTTCTTTCTCTCCCCATCACACGGCCCCAGAGCTTTCTGTTCGTTCAGGCTTGAACACAACACGGAACTCCACTCTGTGGCGCGAACAAAGCCCAGACGTGGCTGATTGTTCTCAAGACCAGTTGCGTGGCTCCTCGCATTTTCAGAGTTCAAGTGGGACAGCGAAACATCCTCTAAAGCTGAAAATTGCGCATGTGCTTTTCATAACCTCACTTAAAAGCTCTGGGGTGCCTGGGAGGCTCAGTTGTTTGAGCGTCTGTTGACTTTGGTTAGGTCATTCTCCTAAGGTTGTGGGATGGAGCCCCACACTGGGCTCGATGCTGAGCCTGGAGCTTAAGTTTCCCTCTGCCTCCCCTCCCACCTGCTTGTGTACTCTTTTTCTAAAACAAAACAAAACAAAAAAGGGGTGTCTGGGTGGCTCAGTTGGTTAAGCATCGACCTCAGCTCAGGTCATGATCTCACAGTTTGTGGGTTTGAGCCCCAGGTCCAGCTCTGTGCTGACCGCTCAGAGCCTGGAGCCTGCTTCAGATTCTGTGTCTCCCTCTCTCTCTGCTCCTCCCCTGCTCACACTCTGTCTCTCTCTCAAAAATAAACATTAAAAAAATGTTTTAAGTCTTAAAAGATTCTCTTTCCCCACTGTGATGATTGTAAGCTTTAGTTTTGTTTTTTTTTTAGTTTTTTTTATTTATTTGGGGAGGGGGTAGAGAGAGAGGGACAGAGAGAGAATCCCAAGTAGGCTCCATGCGGTCAGTACAGAGCCTGACATGGGATTGATGTCACAAGCTGTGAGATCATGACCTGGGCTGAAATAAAGAGTCGGATGCTTAACTGACTGAGCCACCCAGGCACCCCTAAACTTTAGTTCTAAATAGGATAAAATAATAGGCTAGGGTGAGGTGACGTATCTATTCCCCAAGTTTCTGCTCCTGGGCACGCTTCTCCAGCCCCACTTCCAGGACTGACTGTCACTCCAACTCCGCCGCATGTGTGGGTGCCAGCCTCACGCGGCTTGCTGCCCTGGCCGCTCACACAAAGCTGGCAGAATGCGTATCACGTCAACGCCATGTCCTGGCCCAAAGGGTGAGTGTGCTGCACAGTCAGGGTGTGTTCAGTTTCGGCGTGACTGCTAAAAAATACTTCTGAAGGGGGCGTGTTTCTTGGGAAGCAAGTGTACTGAGGGCAGAATGGAGAGTGGTGTTCTGGCACCAAAGCCGGACGCAGGAGAGACAAGGCTGGGCGAACATCCGACCCCACTCCCTCCCTCCGCCTGCCAGCTGAGTGCCCAGGTCTCCTCTGCTACAGCAACCGCGCTGCCACACGGGTGGCTGGAAAGCACTGGAGTCCACATCTCTGGGAGCCGTCCTGGGCAGTGCTGTCAGGAGCTGGGCACGACATTCCACTTCCACTTCCTGCGGACACCCCCGCCCGGTCTCTCTTCATCCATGAAGTCCCCTGTGGGGCCTGCGTTTGTGTCTCAAGGGCTGCTTCTGGCCTTAGAGGCAGGACAAGGTCTCGTTTGCTCAGCCTGGGAAATAACCCCTGGAGGCTCCAGAGCACATGTTCTCCTCCACCCAGCGCATCCCCTTGGCAGCTTTGCTGAAGGGGAGGCTGCTGAGGGACAGCCCGTCCCCGGGTTCAGAGGACTGCAGTACCCTTCACTGGCTGAGGGGGGTCCACTGACTCGTTCCCACGTAAACACTAGCTCAGGATTAGAAGGGAGCAAATGCACCCAGGCCACCCAGCATGAACCCCCAGACAAAGCTTGCTTCTCCCCGCCTGCCTCCTGTGGTAGACGGAGCTGGCCGGCTTCCCCGCTCTGCCCTCTGCCTCCCGCTCATGCACAGGTAGCCCCAGGCCCCCCTGGTCTGGTTCCGCTGGGGCCTCTGGCAACGTGCAGATCTGCCCCAGACTCCCTGTCTGCATGTCTTCGGAAGCCTCGGACTGTGTTCCTGGGCCATCCTGGCCTCTGCACCTGCGGCACGCTGAGGTCGATGTGGCCTTCATGCCAGGGGCACATGCTGCCCACATGGAGTCTTTGGTCCTCACTCCTGCCTCCTGACTCAGGAAGCGACTGGCTGCTCCGGGGCTTTGTGTATGTTCCTCTTCAGCTCAGAATGTCCTTCCCTTCTTGTCTGCAAATACTCACCATCCTCAAGGACACAGAGCATGTCAGGAAGTCCCACCCCTGGCCGAGGCTGTAACTCCCTGCCAGCACTGTGGGCTTGTCTTATGCCAGGAGACATGGCAGTTTGGGTTCACATGTGTGTCTCCTTAAGGGTAAGACCCATACCCTGTTCTCTTTTGTATTCCCAAGTAAGTGGTGGTTGGATGGATGGATGGGTTCCTCCACTGCACAGAAGGTTAGATGGATGATAGCCAAGATCCATTCTAACTTTAAGATCTGTGTATCTAAGAGTTTGATGAAGTCCATTTACAAGGCACGCTCACTCTAACACGGCTGCAGTGACCGGTGACCACCCACTGCTGGACACTTTTCCTAGTAATGAGTGCTGACATCCTGGGTACTTCATTCTGACAGCTGAAGGCTTGCGTCACATCCCACGAGGGTAGGTGGGTTTCAGCTACTCGACGTGCAATAGTCAGTCAGGATGTTAACAAAAGTACAATAATTGTGGAGAAATAATCAGCCAAACCATGAGGCTCCGGCACAAATTACTCTAAGTGCTTTGGGAATTTAGGTTTTGCTCAGCAGAGGCTTTCCCCCAGAGCTTCACAGGCTGGTGAAGACATCTGCTCCAGGAGGGGAGCAGGGTTGCCTGAATTTTCTGTGGAAAAGGCACAGGGCTGCAGAAACAGGGTCAAGTCTTGGCCCTGCCAACCCCAAGTGTACCCTGGCCCCTACTGCTGGCGTTTCACTATAGAATGGAGAGAACAGCACTGAGCATGCAGAAGGATACACACTCCAAAAAGTACAGGAGATTTCATCCTTGTCCATCAGGATTGCTCCCCAGGACAGCCCCAAGTTAGTTCTGGACCCTCCCGTAAAAGAAAGCTTTTGATAAACAGAAAATGCCATTATCTTACAGCTTGGTGTTTACCTGAGGTTTACAAAGTATAAGCTAATGTGGGGATGAATCTGTAGTTTTTTTCAGAGTATTTTTTTATATTTTGAAACCTGTGCTGAAAGGGAAGTTTGAGGTCGCAGGCTCATCTGAGGGCAGTGACCCGTGCTCCCAGACGACGGGCAGCCCGGCTCTGGGAAGGGGGTGCCAGGGAGCACACCTTCTTCTCCGCCTGGTTGTTCCTGCACTGATTCTCCCTGTGCTGTTTCAGAGGGAAGTTCGATAGAAAGTCAATGCAGCACGAAGATCACAGGTGATGAGGCATCATGCAACGTGTCCCCACATGAACTCACGTCATGTGATATGGACTCAGTCACTGTCACTGATCACGAAAATGATACACTGGACTTTAACTATGTACTTGACACAGATTATTTCTGAGCCCTCTGATGCACCTTTGAGACAACTACTACCATCCCAGGCTATGGGGAGGAAACAGGCTTATGGAGGTAGACCATCTACCCTAGCCAGGAAGGGCACAGCTGGGATTTGGAGTTGGGCTGTCTGACCTTAGAACCAAGCTTGATGGCTGGGCAATGCTGTCTCCCCTACAGGCTGTCTCCACCCAGCACCTTGGGGACCCTTGGTCTGGTAGCCATAAGGGCCATCCAAAGTATGCCTGCATCTGACAGGATCAAGTAGTACAAAAGAACACACTTCAGCCGTCTTTGACTCCTGCTCTACCACCTGGTAGAGATCTGAAGCCATGCCTTAAAGAAAGTCACTCATGCAGACCTGTTTCACACATTCTCATCATGCAGGATCCAGGAGGTGTGGCTTCCTAGAATTTTGTGCCAGGGAGGTCATGTCTCTCTTGAGGCACTGGCATGCTTTCTCCCTGGCATGTGGCATCGCCAAGCTGAACGTAAGGCTCAGTTAGAATGAATTGGTTTTTCCTGCCCCTGGGCATCAGGTACTACTCATTAAAATGATTTCTTCATCTACTTATTCTAAATATTCTGTTTATATCAGTTCAGGTCTTCATCCAGAAAGACACAGAGTATAAAACATGTACATACATGATGCTTAGAGCAAGTACTAAACATTGCAGAGCAACACAGAATTCTGGACTAGTGTGTGTCAGAGCCTTGATTCAGTGGGGGAGCGGTCAGGGTGAGCAGGAGGAGAGGAACATAGGAGGGACAGCTGAGGACCTGGAAAAGAGGGGAGGGATGGAAGATGGGGCCAGTCAGCAGGAGACCGAGGGGCAGGTGGGAGACTGCTGCCCATGCCATGAGGGGCCCTTCGAGATTGCGGAGACCCCTGCATGCGGACATGAGCTTGCACTGCTTTACCCGAAGGTCTGAAAGATGGGCACCTGCCTCAGTCCCACCTGGGAATGCCATGGAGGTACTGCAGCAGGCGGGCCAGCTCGGCGCTGGAGCTGTGCTTGCTGGACCAGAGCGGGCTCGTCGTGCAGACCTGGACCACCGCTCTCCCCTGGTGGTCTCGGGTCCCTGCAGATACAGAGGGCATCGTGAGAGGGGGCAGCTCCAGCGGGCACAGGCTTGGCTTCAAGCTTGGGAAATACCAAGCTAGGGTCTGCACAGTGTCGAGGTCTTGGCTTAGATGTGGGATCTGCCAGGAAAGCAGGTCCCCGTACAGGTGGCAGCCCCGCCCACCTAAAGGGAGGTGGGCTTTGCTAGGGGCTCAAGGTTTGTGTTGCCCCAAACCCTTATGTTGAAACCTAACCCCCAGTGTGGCCTTTCGGAGTTGCTTACATTTTGAGGGTGGGGTCCCATGAATGGAATTTATGCCTTCAAAAGGACCCCAAAGAGCTCCCTCGCCCTTTCCACAATGTGAGGACACAGTGAAAAAGATGTTGAGTATGAACTGGGAAGACAGTTCATTAGAACCTAACTGTGCTGGAACCTTGATCTTGGACTACAGCTTCCAGAACAGAGAAATAGAAGTCTGTTGGCTAGAAGGTATCCATTCTGTGGTATTTTGTTATAGCTGCCCAAACAGAGTAAGGTGGCCATGCTCACCTGGGAGGGTAATGACCCCTGACTTCAGGAGCTCCTGGCTGACCTCCAGCACCTGCCTGGGTACCTGGTTGGGCAGGTCTCCACCGCTGGGTGGCTGTCCTTCTTTCTCTGGGCACAGTGGCTTAACAAGCACATCTGAAATCCAGCCAGGAGCATGACCTGGGAAGGTGCCGCTGTTGATGTCACTACTGGCTGGACAACAGAAAGAGACCTGGTCAGAGATGAAGTGTTTCTCTGGTTTGAAGGCAGCTACTGAAATTGCCACAAAAACAAGAAGAAAATCGTGTGTGAAAATACTGGGTCCCATGAGAACTTGTTTCATTTCTGGTGGGCATGTCAGCATGTCATACCTCTCAGGACAGGTGCATTCTTGAAAAGTAAGGCATGAACAAACATGTAAAAACTAAATACTCCAGTTGCACCAAGAATGCTCACTATCTAAACACACTTCAGGGAGAATTTTTTTTAGGTTTATTTATTTATTTTTAGAGAGAAAGAGTGGTAGCAGAGGAGGGGCAGAGAGCGGGACCTGCCTCTCTTTCAACACCTATAAAGGCGGACTTGACTCTCCTGCATCACTCCAGGGACAGGGGACCTACTAGCTCTTCTGTATCACCCTAGAGGGAAGGGCTCATGTTTGCACATCAGTCTGGAGGTGACAGCAGTGGCCATAGTTTTTGGGCTTGCTCCTCAGCCCTGTTTCCACACTGCACTTCACAGGAGATGAGCCATATCACAGTGCCAACAGGCCCAGCTTTGCAAGCCCCCAGGGTCTGTGTTGCTCCAGTGGGGGACAGGTGCTCTTGGCCGGAGCTGGGTGGCACCTAAGACCCTGTGGGGCACCCTGAACCAATCCAGGATTTGCTTTCCTGTCCCTCAGCTTCTTCCTTAACTTCTTTCAGAGCTAGTACCTCATAACTGTTAAGAGCTTTCTCATTATAGTTGGACCAGAAAAGTCCACAGCATTATATCTGTATATTATATATAAATATATATAACAGCTTTATCGAAGTATATTTTACATATAATAAAATTCACTCCTATCAAGTATATAGTTAAGATTTTTAGCAACTTTGCCAAGTGGTGCAACCATCACCATAGGTTGGTTTTAGAACATTTCCATCCCTCCAGAAAGACCCCGATGCCCATTTATTGTGACTCTCTGCTCCCACTCCTCACAGCCACCTGTCTGCAGTCCTAACCATTCATACAAATGGAGTGAGACACTGGAGGGTCTCTGGCTCCTTTCCCTCTGCACAACTACTTGGAGGTTCACCCCTGATGTTGCCTGTGTCGTCCTTTCCATGGGTCTCATCCCATTGTGTGGGACTTTGTCCCTCTACCAGTTGATCAATTACAACTACACAGTAGCCTTGAGACTGAATTTTTTCATGTACATTCAAATATTTTCCTAGAATATATCACTATTTGTGAAATATTTGGGTGCCCAAGTGCTTTAATGTTTTAATTCTGCACTGATCCCAAACTTTCCCACATGGACAGAGAAGCAGATAATACCTTCATGTGGCACTTTTCTTATTATACATCTTCCTAGTTGAGTAGGTCATTCATGTGGGCTTTTCTTGGATTCAGCTTGCAGACTGTGGGCAGTGAGAGGAGGGGTCTGAGCCCTGGGGCCTACAATATTAAAATGGCCAGGAATAAAAGCAGTACCCTTGTGTGGCTAATCAAGAAAGAGCCCAACCCTCCTCACCTCACAAGAAATGGCTGCTCAGTTACCACTGATTGAAGAGGAGAACCAGATAGAAGTGGAGGAGCAGCTGGAACAGAGGAGGAGCAGCTGGAAGAAGGAGCAGCTGGAACAGGAGGAGCAGCTGGAACAGAAGAGGAGCAGCTGGAACAGGAGGAGCAGCTGGAACAGAAGAGGAGCAGCTGGAACGGGAGGAGCAGCTGGAACAGAAGAGGAGCAGCTGGAACAGAGGAGGAGCAGCTGGAACAGAGGAGGAGCAGCTGGAATGGGAGGAGCAGCTGGAACAGAAGAGGAGCAGCTGGGACAGAAGAGGAGTAGCTGGAACAGAAGAGAAGCAGCTGGAATGGGAGGAGCAGCTGGAACAGAGGAGGAGCAGCTGGAACTGAGGAAGGAACTGCCTGCACTGTGGAAGAGTCAGTGTGCTTCACTTGTTCAGTTAAAGTGTCAGCAAGAGGCTCTAGCTGAGGCATTTTCCTGTGTTGATGAGGACATGAGACGTAGGGTCACACCACAAACTGTGTACTCCAGGGACAAATGTGTGTCCTGACAGCAAGGATGGCAGGGAATGCCTGTATCAAGGAGCCACTGGCCACTTGCTGGGAGGAGAAGGTCTGAGGCACAGAAGCATCGGGAGAAGAGGAGGGCCGGGGGAGCCCCCTGTAGCCGGACGGACCCTCATCTAGAGCCTCTGGAGGGAGTGCAGCTCTGCCATTACCTAGTGTCATACTTCGGGCCCTAGAACTGGCAGGACGGGCGTCCTGAGCCGCCTCTGTGCTACTTCGTTGTGGCAGCCGCAGGGGTGGGGCACAGGTGAGCAGCATTTCCAGCAGTCTGCACGGATGTGGACACAGCCTTCTCCTGTGTCGCTGACCAGAGAGAAGGTACAGCATGGAGTGGGATCAGGGAAGAGGGGAAGGGGCCGGGGAGGGATGTGGGAGGAGGGCTAGGGAGCTGAGGAAGGGTCAGGGCTGGGGCCGTTACCTGGGCTCTCCGCTGTGGTGCAGGAGGGGCCGCTGGAGCCTGACCTTCCGGTGCCCTCAGCTTGTCCTCCGAAGAGACCTCCAGGCCTGGTGCTGACTGAGTGGTGGGAGGCCGGCTGGGCCTCTCCTCGGGAGCTCCTGAAGGACCTGTCCCAGGACCGAGACCGCCTGGGAAGAGTGCTCCTCGCGGCTCCTGGACGGCTTTCCTGAGTCGGGACTTCCCTGAGGTCCCTCCGGGGGCTGGGGGTTTCCACCTGGGTTGGGCTGGCTGCTGCCCCAGCGCCTGTGGTCTCGGAGCCGCAGGCCTCATCCCCAAGGGACTCTTCAGAACTGGAACCCAGGGGCATGGGATTCTGCAGGGCCTCCATATAGGACTTCCTGAACCAACGTCTGGCCTCGATGCAGGCTGGGTCCCTGGGGGACTGCCTTCTGGAGCCTGGGCAGCCCGTGTCCTCACAGACAGTGAGGGCCTGAGGGCCGTCTTGCTTGTCTTTGGGGTCCAGGCTCCCTCTTGGTCCCTCCCACAAGCCTGGCTCTGAGGGCCCAACCCATACAAGGCCTCCGTCGGAGCTCTGGAAAGTGCTCCTGGGGCTTTCCCGCCCAGCTCTTCCTGCGGGAGGCTGGTGGACAGGCTGGCCTCTGCCGGGTCGTCCACCACAGTGGGGCAGGGTGGGGGTGTCACTGGGAGGGGTGCTCTCCTGGGGACGAGGGCTGGCCATGATTGGTGCTGGGGCCAGAGCTCTGGAAGCACTTCCAGGGGGTGGCTGCTCAGGCCTGGGCCAGCTGCAGTGGGGCAGGATGGTTCTGAATGTTGGGACAAAGATGGGGTCTGTGACACTGCTCCATGGGGTGCGGAAGACGGCGGAGCCTGAGGTCAGCAAGCAGTTTTGCAAGGGGACACTGTTTCGCTCCCCATTTAGTTGCTCCAGGAACTCTCCCGTGAAGATGCAGCTGTACATGGACTCAGGGACAGTAACTTCTTCAGAGCCCTGTCCGAGCTGCGAGAGGCATTTTAAAACCAGTCTGGCTGACTGCTTCCCCACCGACGTGACCTGTAGATAGAAGTCCCCAGGCCTGAGCCTAACTCCGCGGAGGGACGCCAGCTGCACCACCACCTTCTCATGGATGCACAGTGGCCAGCCTTCATGGAAGAAGATGAGGCCTGTGTATCTGGCCTGGTGAGAGAGGGAGGGAAGGAGGTTAGACCTTTGTGGTAGCTCCTCGTGCGAGGCTGGGCGGAGGTGGGCAATAGGACAGGAGGAAGGAAGCCATCAGAGGGGCCACCCAGCCAGTCCTACCAGGGGCAGCCTGGGGCCTTGGGCTCAGTCTCTCCTAGGAGCCGCCCCACCTGGGGAAGGGTCTGGACCCCCACGTGCTCACCACACTAGCCCTCGGTCTAAACCCCACAGCACTTCTCTTCACTAGGTGCCCACAGGCAGCCCCTAAAGAGCAGGGGCACTTCTGGAATCACAGGGTCGGGGGTACAGTGAGAAGGTGCTGAGACCCATTGGGGCACCAGCAATATCAGCTACAATCTCCCACCCAATACAATGGGCTCTTCTACATATTTGAGGGAGTCCGTGAAGTCTGCAACACAGCTGTAGATTATGCAGTGAGTTCTCAAGCACATCTTTGAAAAGAACTTGCTTTTTTGGAAGGTTTCGGAAAGGTTTCGATGGCAGGATGGAGAAGAGACAGGCAAACCAGGCAGCACCTGGCATGGGCACGAGCGTGTCCAGCAGTTTGGGGAACAAGGAGTAGGCCCCCCCCCAACGTGTGAGATGCTGCAGCTACACGTCCAAACAGGGGACCACGTTCCACGGTCCCAGTTCAGTTACAATACACTTTGCTTCTCCCCACTCCAGCGCTGGCGTACTGCACAAACATTATTACGATACTAGAGAAGATGAGAAAGAAATGACCTCGTTATAATATATCTTGAGTTTTTTACTTTTCTTTCCCTTATCCGTGCAGGACACAACGTCTCTAAGCTGTAGTAACAACGTAGATACAACTCGGTGTTCCGGTCTGTAGTCACTCTTCGTCCACACTTCTCCACGCTCCTCCTCCACAGTTGCCATCCTGGTGGGGACTTGCCTGTCCTCTGTGGGAAATATACAGGGCTTCTGGGATTTTTTTTTTAAGTAGGCTTCACATCCAGCACAGAGCCCAACGTGGGGCCTGAACTCACGACCCTGAGATCAAGACCTGAGCTGAGATCGAGCGTCAGACGTTTAACCACCTGAGCCACCCAGGTGCCCTGCTTCTGTTCCTACTATAAATAAGAAATGCAAGCAACATTTCCATGGCACCATTTCTTTTTCCTTTGAATTATATTTTAGGAAACAATTCTGGGATTAGGATCAAGGATAAATGGTCATGAGTGTCTTTCATGATTCTTGGCAATATGACCAATTTGCCACCAAAAGACACATTGTCAACAGTGATAAGTCACTTTGCCACGATTCAATAGGACGAGGCTTTACATTGAGGAATCTTTTTCTAAATTAGTATATATACTGTGGAAGACTGAGGTTTTAATTTGCACTTATGCGATAGCGAAGCCAATCCTTTTTTCGATATTTGTTTTTTCTATAAATTTTCTGTATGTATTTTTGTTCCTTTTATGCATTGTGGCTTTGCTTTTGCCTTCTTAGTTGCTGTGAGATGATTAAAAAATGTGACAGACTTAGCAAATGTTTGTGTTCTGTGTCTAGAGGTCACGTTTGTCCTAGTCTGCTTGCTTTATAGCTACGTTTCTTTCCTCTCTATAGAAGCTTAAATTTTATACAAGTTGAATTTCTCCACTTTTTTGTGGTATCTTTTGTCACCTTAAAACTTAGAGTTTGGTGTCTTACTGGAGGTTGCCTTTCACATTTATGTTAGTTTTACGAAGAGTTGAGGTTTTCAAAATACTTAATGTTTTCATACATCTGGAGTTGGAAATTGTACCTTAAATACACTGGTATATTCTTTTTTTTTTTTTTTAAATGTTTCATTATTTTTGAGAGAGAAAACTCGAGCAGAGGAGGGACAGAAAGGGAATCTGTGATGTCAGCACAGAGCCCGTTGTGGGGCTCAAACCCACAAACTGTGAGATCATGACCTAAGCTGGACACTTAACCAACTGAGCCACCCAGGTACCCCACACACAGGTGTATTCTTAAAAGTGAAGGCCTCATTAAGCAGGTTCCTGCTGTGCACTTGCACTGGGTCGCCAGAAGGGGGAGACAGTGTCCGGCCTCCAGGAGCCCGTGCCCTGGGAGGAAGGTGAGGGTCTGGTGCGGAAGCAGCTAGTATTGACTGAGCACCTACCCAGTACCCTCAACACCTGTGGCCACGTTTAATTAAAAATTAAGATTTTCAGATTGGAAAAATAATACTTGTGCATTGCAGAAACTGGAGGATTCAGAAAAAACAAAACAATAATCCCAACACCAACCCCCAGAGGTCAGCATTATTGACATTTATGTGTGTTTCATTTTATTATTTTTTCCTGTGTATTTTTCCTAATGTTAATTTGAGAGAGAGAGAGAAAGGAAGAGAGAACAAGCAGGAGAGGGCAGAGAGAGAGAGGGAGAGAGAGAATCCCAAGCAGGCTCCATGCTGCCAGCACAGAGCCCAACATGGGGCTCGAACTCATGAAGATCACGACCTGAGCTGAAACAAAGTCGAACACTTAACTGACACCCCTTTTCCTGTGTATGTTTAATGGCTGAGACCACATCACAAAAATACAGCAGTGCACGGTAATTTTACCACCTAATGCTACTTCATCAGCATCTCCTGTACTATGAGAAACGCTTCACTCAGATCACTTCACTGTTGTATGTTTATTTCCCACAAATTTTGGTCTGACAAATTAAAATACCATGCCCATTGTTGGGCCTGGCGCCCCACCTGGGTGTCACATGCTTCTGTGGAATATGAGGCCACAGAGCAGGTGGAAGGGTGTGGCCATGCCAGGGCCCCCAATCTGGGTGGCCACAAGTGAGGCCAGTGTCCTTGCCATGTGGTCGGTGCCCACCCCACACTGGACATGAAGATAACGGGTATCATCCAGCCCTGTGGTCAGCAGCTGTGAGATTCCCAAGGACTGCTCTCTCCCAAGAAGAGAAGTCCAACCTGAGCTATGGCCTAAAGGTATGCAGCTGGGGTCAGCAGTGCTAGCCCCAGGAATGAGCTTCATGACAGAAAGTTCTGGAAGCAGAGAGTCCAAGGCAAACCATCACCAGTAGGTGACTCCTTCCTGGGCGGGGGGACCCAAGCAGACTCAAGGTGGCGAGTATGGGAGGACCTTGCAGCCCTCAAACCCCAGCTCTGTCACTCCTGGTCCTGGTATGAAAACAGCTCCAGTGCCCAGATCCCCAAGGGCACTGCCAGGAGAAGCTGCCGAGGCTGGGGAGAGGCTGGCCTCTCCTCTTCTGCTCCTTCCTGCCACTGCAGGCTGGCCGCAGTCACCCAAGAGTGGAGCAGCAGCCCGGTCAGATGTGGTTCTCCCTGTCGGGTGGTAGGGCAGGGGATAAAATGGGCCAAGGATGTGCTGCTGGCATCTTCCGTCTCTGCAGAGGGAGGCAGAAGCTGTGGGATGGCCTTGAGCAGCTGTGATAATGGTAACAATCTTTATCCAACACTGCGTGAGGGCCAACAACATCCTAAGCACTTTGCATCCATGATGGGATGGAACCCTTACTCCAAGAGAAAATGTGCTGGTTGGGACTCCTCGGCTGCAGGCAATAAGATGCCTTCTGACTCTTGGCTGAGTGATGGAGAGGATGAATTCTCTCACTGCAAAGTGTGAAGGAGACAAGCCCCACGGTTGGAGCAGAGGCTCACAGACACCTTTGTGACCTGGGTGCTTCCTCTCTGTTTCACAGCCTTCCATGTCGACGTGTTTCAGTCTGATGCTGGTTACTGCGTGGTCATGGGATGAGTGCCCAGCCTAACGATCACATCCTTATACACAATGTCCCCAGCAGGGAAAAGCAGCTTCCCATGTCCGTCCTTTCCTAAGGGATATGTTCTTATAAACATTTCTACCCCCAGCAGACTTCTCTTTATCGCTCATTGGCCATAAATGAGAGTGACCCCCCTTGGTTACAAGGAAGCCTTGGAAAGTGGATGTCTCCATAGTGGGAGGCAGCTATAGACAAGGGTTAGGAATGACCATGAGCTGTACTGCCAAGTGTGTGCTGTGCGTGGACCCTATTACTGTCCTCTCTAGAGATCAGCAGAATCAAGGATCAGGGAGATGAAAAGATGGCCTGCCTGGGTTTTTACAGTTTGTAGTGGCAGAGCATGGATTTGAACCCACATCATTCCTCTCAAAGAGCCTGCAATCCTAACCCCTGTCCAGTACTGCCTGGCAGGGACACCCAGCCAGCCAGCCATAATGCAGACTGACAAATGGTGAACAGCAAATGTGGTGGGGACACAGAGGACAGAGACTCTGGTTGGGCACAGTCAGGGGGCGTGAGCTGGAGAGGAGAGCTGGGGTTGCACCTGCCTTCGAAAGGTAAGTAGAACGTCTGCCAGGTGTAGGGGAAATGGCACGAGGAGGGCAGGCCCCAGGGTTAATTAAAGCGGGCGATGGGACAGTGCATGCTGGGTAGATTATCAAGGCTCTTTGGCTTGTAAGATGAATTTGTCACTGGGGACATGAACTTGTGTCATGCGGAAGCCTGGGGGAGAGAAGCTTCAGACGTAGCCCAAGTAGGGGGCTCAAACATCTCATGGGCTCAGTTTCTTTCCCTTGCTCCACATGGCTTCACTACGCAAACAGCCTGGGTCAATATGCAAATCCTCCTGATATATAAACCCAGCGGAAAGAAGAGATCTCGTCTTCAGTATCTTTATACAAGTCCCAGGGAAGACTCTAACTGGGTATCTCAGTCCTTCCAGGCTGCTCTACCAAAAACACTATAGATTGGGTAGCTTATAAACATATAAATTTCTTTCTCACTATCCTGTAGCCTGGGGAGTGCAGGTTCAAGGTACTGGCATTTTTGTTGACTGGTCAGGACCAGCTACTTGGTTCAGAGATGACCAACATTTTGCTGTGTCTTCACACATGTCAGAAGGGGCAAGGGCATGCTCTTTATAGTCGTGGATGGGATTGACTAAATCACTTCTGATAGGTCCCACTTCTTAATATCATCATGTTGGAAGTTAGGTTTCAATATACAAATTTTGTGGGGGAACATTCAGTCTATAGCAGTAGGTCACGTGCCCACCACTGAGGGTGGTGTCTGAAGGTAGGATAAAGGGTGGACATAGGGAGCCACAGCCTTGCCAGGACAGGGGAGCATCGTGGCAGCATGGTGGAGAGGTACTCCTAAACGATAAGGCGGAGATGCCGAGCATACAGCATTATCCACTAGTACCTGTGTGATCTATGGTGGATGCCTTCCACTTTTGTACTTCAGTTTCCTCATCTGAAAAACTAATATTTTACTCATACATAGGGTCTGGGGCAGACTCCACATACTAACCATTTCCCCAATGATTGGTGAAGTTGAGCATCTTTTCATTTGCTTATTGGCCATCTGTATATCTGCCGGGAAGGTCATAGAAAAGACACTACCGCCAGTTGACCTGTGAGGTGGTCCCAGGCTCCTGGAGGCTCCTCACCCCCTCCCCTGTCCTCGGATGTGGGTTCTGCTCACCTTTGCCATTCCTAGAGGTTGTTCCAAGGACCAGGCTTTGAGATGGGGATGTGGTGCTGAGAACTCCTGCGCAGTACACGTGACCGAGCCCAACTGTAGCCTCTATAGAAACTTCTAAGACTTCATGTGCAGGTGTGGGTTCCACTCATCTTGCTGTGTCTCATGTAAGTTCCCTTTTTGTATTAAAATGGCCACCCACCAACCCGAGGCAGCTGCCTCTTTCCGCAGTCTCTTCCCGCCCTCCGTGGAAATGGTACAGGGGCCAGTAACAGGTTATGCCTGGGAAGCTCCCAAAAGTGCTGTAGACCAAAAATATCTTCTTTGGAGAAATATATATTTAAGCCCATTTCTAAATTGAGTTTTTGGTTGTTGTTATTACTCAATTTTTGGAATTCATTTTTCTGGGTATTAATCCCTTATCAGATACGTTATTTGCAAGCATTTTCTCCTATTCTGAATTGGTATCCAATTCAGAAAGGAAGAAGCAAAACAAAAACAAAATTTTAAATTCTGATGAAATCCAATTTATCTATTTTTGCTGCCTGTGCTTTGGGTGTCATTTCCAAGAAATCACTGCCAGATTCAATGTCATGAATCTTTCCCCCCTTTTTTCTTCTATGGGCTGTATAGTTTAGCCCCTGCTTATAGGTCTTCGATCCATGTTGAGTTAATTTTTTACTATGGTGTGAGTGAAGGGGGCCCTACCTCATTCTTCTGCATGTGGATGTCTAGTTTCTTCACCACCATTTGTTGAAAAGACTGACCTTACCCTCTGAATGGTCTTGGCACCTTGGCAAACATCATTTGATCATATACGTGATGATTTATTTCTAGGCTCTCTATTCCACTGGTCTATATGTTTGTCTTATGGCAGTGTCATATTATTTTAATTACTATAGCTTTATAATGAGTTTTAAAAATCAGGAAGTATGAGTCTTCCAACTTTGTTCTTCTTCAAGATTCTTTTGGCTACTTGGACTCCCTTGAGATTCCATAAGGATTTTAGGATAGCTATTTCTGTTACGGCAAAAAACATTGGCGTGGTTTTGACAGAGATCGCATTGAATCTGCAGGTCACTTTGGCTAGTTCTGCCGTCCTAACAGTATTAAATCTTCCAGCCTATGAACATGGGTGTCTTTCCACGGGTTAGGTCTTCTTTTCTTTCTTTCAGCAATGTTTTACAGTTTTCAATATGCAAGTCTTTCACCTCTTTGTTTAAATTTATTCCTAGATATTTTATTCCTTTGGAAGCTCTTGTAAATCTTTTCATTTACTTTTTTTAGTTTACTTTTCAGATTGTTCATCATTAGTATATAGCAATACACTGAATTTTGCGCATTGTTTTTGTATCCTGCAACTTTGCAGAAGGCTTTAATTAGTTCCCACAATTGTGTGTGTGTGTGTGTGTGTGTGTGTGTGTGTGATCTTTAGGGTTTCTACATATAAGATCATGTCATTTGTGAACAGAGACAGTTTTGCTTCTTCCTTTCTGAATTGGATACCTTTAATTTCTTTTTCTTGCCTAATTTCTCTGGCAAGAACTTCTAGGACAATGTTGAATACAAGTGGAAAAAGTGGGCATCCTTGTCTTACTCCTGATCTTAGAGGAAAACCTTTTAGTCTTTCACCACTGAGTATGAATTAGCTGTGGGTTTTTCCATACACGGCCTTTCTTGTGTTGAGGCAGTTTCTTTCCATTCTTAGTTTAAAGGGCTTTATCATGAAATGATGTTAAATTTTGTCAAAATGTTTTTTCTGTATTAACTGAAATGATGAGAATACATTTCTTCAGGTTGAACTTGTGGGGGATTTGACTATGATTTCACAATCATACATATGCCATCAACAAGTAAATTGCAGCAATATTATTCCAAAGTAGAACTGTACATCAAAGGTTTGAAAAGGAAACAAAGACAGAAGAATACCATTTTTCCTGGCCCCAACACAATCCATAATTCTTGAGCTTCTCCTTGGGCAGACTGAGCAAGGTTTTTATTGTAAATCTCTTGTGCTCCCTGGGATTGCAGCCAAGTTAGACGCTGCAGACCTTCTGGTCATGTTCTGAATGGATCCAGTTCTGAGAAAACTCAGGTTGCCAGGAGCAATACTTTTTCTGATTTCAACATCTTCTCTAAATGGTGTGCTCAGAACATTCATGGGAAGAAGCATCAGAACCAGTTTTATTTATTATTATTATTTTTTATTCAAAAGGAAGTGGGTGGGCTTCACTGTTTATGAGCTGCAGTTCAGCTGCTAAAAATAAGGGCAGGGCCCTTTTTTAAAAAAAAATTTAATGTATTTATTTTGAGAGAGAAGAGAGGGCAGGGCAAAGAGAGAACCCTTCGCAGGCTCCACACTGTCAGTGCAGAGCCAGATCTGAGGCTCGGACTCAAGAACTGTGAGATCACGACCTGAGCTGAAATCAAGAGCTGGACTCTTGATTAACTCACTGAGCCACTCGGGCATCCCGGGTCCTTTTTATAATGGGCTTTCACACAGCAGTCCTGGACCCTGAATTTCTTTAGGTCAGTAGTAGGTTTTCAAGCATCCTAGATGTATCACAGCAGTTATTAGAATACTCCGAAAAGCTCAGCTTCACTCTCCGACTTGGAAAACTTAAAATAGAACAAAACTTTTATGGTCCTTTGGAAAAGTCAAGAGGAGAACTTGGTTGTGGATTAAACACGAGAAGTGAGGCTCAGCCTCCCTGGCCCTTGAGGACCCCACACCCTTTGCTGTGGGCTAAGATATCTGATTCCGTGCGTCACAATGTAACGAGTCTCCGTACATGTTCAACAACCGCTTCTAGAGAGGTCATTCCGATTTCCACGAATGTGAGAAGAGGTTCAGCTTATCTGTCTGACTGAATTCTCCCTGCTCTGAATATTAATCTTTATATTTTTCTGCTTGTTAGTAAGCAAAATCCTGTGTCTTGTCACGTACCCGGTGCCTCATTTGATGACCAAGAGGCGGTTTCTCCAGGGTTTCCGTGGGCAATAGTGCCTCTTCTGTACATGATCCCTTCAAGGTTTGTAAACTTTTTTATTGGACTTAGTATTTTACTTATGTCTGTGAGTTCTCTGCAAACATGATATAAGAAACAGCTTTTGTTTGGCTCTTAATTTTACTTCTGATCCTTTAGAAACACAGATTTCCTAGATGATTCTGCCATCAATCTATCAATTTCATTTTCGTGATGGCTCTCGGCTTGAGCCTGAGAAATTGGGCCCCTCCCCTCTCTCTGTGTTTAACCCTAACTCTTAGACAAAAGCATCTGCGGGTGTTTTCCTAAGTGGCCTGCAGAGTGCCCGGCGGCTGCACCACAGCCCTGAGACCTGCCCCTCTGTCTCCCTGCGACCCCGTGCGGACTGCGTGTTCCAAGGTCGCTCCGGCTCTGGGCGATCAGGACTGGTAGCTGGTTTGTTAGAGCAGGTCATCACGATAAAAGAATGGTCATACACACTCAGAATGTTTTATTTTTGCTTTAAATATATAAGTGCACATTCCTGCACCACCACCCTGGTGGGCAAGGGACTCCCCTGGAGGTCTGTTCCTCCTGGTGCTCTGCCTCAGCCCCAGGGGGGCTCTTGGTGCTACTTTATCCCATGTCCTCTACACTGTTTCCTGATTAGATCTGCGTGGGCCAGTCTCTTCCTGGGACTCTAACAGGCACACAGACCCAGCTTTTCTCTGCTGACTTGGGGGCTCTGTTGTCTCCCCTGGGCTGGCCACAGTCATGCTGCTGCGTCACAATACCTCTCGAGTGGAGGGAGAACATAAAGACATTAGGGAAAGCATATCGATGGGGAACTCTTCTGGATTTCCCCCGAATATCCCAGTCTCTCAGCTGTCTTGCTCATACCTAATGTGATGGCACCTTTTTCTAAGTGACTTAGGGAGTCTTGGCCAAACATTCAACTTTGTTTTCACAGAATAAACTATACCCCTCTTTACTTTTGCACTCATGTTTAATCAGTTTAAGTTTCAATTAAATTGGATTTAATTAGCTCTTCTTTTCCTACCTGAAGGTGAAAATTTAGATGAATGATATCAGACTTCCTCCACAAAACTACATATTATTTAAACTATATTATACATTAAACATTGCTTTAGTTGTATGTAAATATTTCTGTGTGTTGTGTTTTCGTTATGATTCAGTTCCAGTAATTTTTCCTTGTGACTGCTCTAACTCATGGCTTTTTAAGAAATGTGTTATTTGATTTCCAAATAATTGGGGAGTTTTTAGTTATTTGTTGTTGTTATTTAATTCTGATGATAGCATTGTGGTTAGAAAAAAGTACTTTATTTCTGTCTTTTCAAATTTATGAAATTGTATTTTTTAAATACCTACAGTGTGTTGTCTATCTTGAAAAGAATCTCCTGTGCCCTGGAAAGAATGTGTACTCTTCACTTGTTGGGTGTAATGTTCTACAGACGTCAAGTCAGTTTGTTAGGTGTTGTTCAGATCTCGTATATCCTCACTGATCTTTTTTTCTGATTGTTCTACCAACTGTTGACAGAGGAATGGGTTGTTGCCATTTAGTGTTGTCTCAATGTACTTGGAAGCTCTCTTACTGGGTGCCCTGTTGGTAAACAGAACCTTCTGTCACTATGAATTGTCCTGTCCCCATGCGCCTCTTGTGACACTCACTGTGGGGACCTGACTTGTCTGACAGTAAGATCGCCACTTAACCTTCTCATACTCAGTGGCATATCTTTTTCCATTCTTTTTCTTTCCCCCTTTGTTCTGTCTTTACAGACAGGGCATTCCTTATAACCAGCATTTATTTGGTCTTGCCTTTTTCTCAGCCTGAGTCTGGCAATATTTGTCTTTTAGTTAGAACTTTTAGTTCACTTAAGTACATTTAAAATAATTATAACTATGGCTGGATTAAATCTATCACCTTCACATGGAATCTCTATTTGCCTATCTGTTCCTTTGTTCTTCCTCTCATCCTCTCTTCCGTGTTTTGGATTCGATTTATCTCCTCTACTGACATTTAGTTATTCCTCTTTGCATCGTTTTCAGTAGCTGCTCTCAAGATTATAACACGCATCTTTAACTCACCATAGTCTACTATTCAAGTAACATTTTGTTACTTTAAAACAATGTAAGAGCCTGGAGTTTGTAATTCAATCTGCTCCCTCTCACATGTTGTGCTTTTGTCATATATTTTTAAAAATTTTAGCAGTGAGGAGGGCACTTGTTGGGATGAGCATTGGGTGTTGTATGGAAGACAATTTGACAATAAATTACATTAAATTTAAAAATGATTTAAATTCCAGGCAGTTAACATGCAGTGTAATATTAGTTTCCAGTGTACAATTTCATACACTCCCCAGTGCTCACCACATGGGCACTCCTTACTTCCTATCGCCTATTTAACTCCTCCCCTGCTCACCTCTCTTCCGGTAGCTGTCAGTGTGCTCTCTATAGTTAAGAATCTGTTTCTTGTTTGGTATCTGTTTTTTCCTTTGCTTGTTTGTTTAAATTCTACATATGAATGAGATCATATGGTATTTATCTTTCTCTGACTTATTTTGCTTAGCATTATCTCTCTAGCTCCTTCCATGTTGTTGCAAATAGTAAGATTTCATTTTTATGGCTAAGTAATATTCCAGTGTGTGTGTGTGTGTGTGTGTGTGTGTGTGTGTGTGTGTCCCACATCTTCTTTATCCATCTGTATATCAGTGGAAACTTAGGTTGCTTCCATAGCTTGGCTATTGGTAACAATGCTGCAGTACACACAGGGTGCACATATCCCCTTGAATTCATGTTTTCATACCCCTTGGGTAAACACACAGCA
This sequence comes from Suricata suricatta, assembly GCF_006229205.1. NCBI lineage: Eukaryota > Metazoa > Chordata > Mammalia > Carnivora > Herpestidae > Suricata > Suricata suricatta. Next base: position 147,801,685 of record NC_043705.1, read on the forward strand.
GTGTGATTACTGGATCATAGGTTGGCTCCATTTCTAACTTTCTGAGAAACCTGCATACTGTTCTTCACAGGGGCTGTACTAGTTTGCATTCCCAACAGTGCATGAGGGTTCCCCCTTCTCCAAATCCTTGTCAACACTGGTTGTTTCTTGTGTTGTTGAATTCAGCCAATATGGCAGGTGTGAGGTGGTTTTTCACTATAGTTTTGATTTGCATTTCCCTGATGATCAGCGATGTTGAGCATCTTTTCATGTGCTTGTATAGCCATCTGAATGTCTTCTTTGGAGAAATGTCTGTTCATTAATTCTGCCCATTTTTAGTCAGATTATATTTTTTGGTGTTGATTTGTATAAATTCTTTATATATTTTAGATATTAAACTCTCATTGGATATATAATTTGTAAATATCTTTTCCCATTAGGTTGTCTTTTACTTTTGTTGATTGTTTCCTATACTGTGCAGAAGGTTTTTATTTTGGTGTAGTCCCAATAGCTTATTTTTCTTTTGTTTGCCTTGCCTCAGGAGACATATCTAAAAAAATATTGCTATGGCCAGTGTCAGAGAAATTACTGCCTATGCTCTCTTGCAGGACTTTTATGGTTTCAGGTCTAACATACAGGGTTAGGGCCAGATGGTTAACTCCCAAATTCATTCTATGAGGCCAGAGATACCCTGATTCCACAACCACACAGAGACACATTAGCAAAAAAAGAGAACTACAGGCCAATTTCTCTCATGAGCACAGATGGAAAAATCCTCAACAAAGTACAAGCAAACAGAACCCAACAATACATTAAAAAACTCACTCATGATGATGTAGTGGGATTTATTCCTGGGTTGCAAGAGTGGTTCAATATTCACAAATCAATCAACAAGATACACCATGTCAGTAAGAGAAAGGGTAAGAACTATAAGATCATTTCAATAAACGCAGAGAGAATATTTGACATAGTACAACACTGATAAAAACCCTCAACAAAGTAGGCATAGAGGGAACATCCCTCAACAACATAAAGGCCACAGATGAAAAACCTACAGCCAAAATCAATAGTAAAAACCTGACAGCTATCCCCCTACGGTCAGGAACAAGACATGGATGTGCACTCTCACCACCTGTATCTGACACAGTACTGGAAGCCCTTGCCACAGCAATCAGACAACAAAAAGAAATGAAAGGCATCCAAATCCACAAGGAAGAAGTAAAACTTCCGCTACTTGCAGATGACATGACACTATATACAGAAAATCCTAAAGACTCCATCAAAAACCACTAGAACTGAGAAATCAATTCAGTAAGGTCACAGGATACAAAACCAATGTACAGAATTCCATGTATGCACTAATAATGAAGCAGCAGACAGAGAAATTAAGAAAATAATCTCATTACAACTGCACCAGAAATTATAAAATACCTAGAAATAAACTTAACCAAAGAGGTGAAAGATCTATACACTGAAAACTATAAAACACTGATGACAGAAATTGAAGATGGGGGTGCCTGGGTGGCTCAGTCAGTTATAAGTGTCCAACTTCGGCTCACGTCATGAACTCATGGTTCATAAATTCAAGCCCCTCACTAGGCTGTATGCTGACAGGTTAGAGCCTGGAACCTGCTTCGGATTCTGTGTCTCCCTCTCTCTCTGCCCCTCTCCTGCTCATGCTCTCTCTCTCTAAAAAATAAATAAACATTAAAAAAATAAATTGTAGATGATACAAAGAAATGGAAAGACATCCTATGCTCATGGATTGTAAGAAGAAATCCTGTTATTCCATAGGGCAAGATATTGGGGGGGGAGAAATATTGTTAAAATGTCTATGCTACCCAAAGCAATCTACAAATTTAACGTACTCTCTATCAAAATACCAACAACATTTTTCACAGAATTAGAAAAATCTTAAAGTTTGTATGGAACAAAAAAAACACCTAGAAGAGCCAAAGTAACCTTGAGAAAAACAAAAACTGGAGGTAACATAATTCCAGGCTTCAAATTATATTAAAAAGCTGTAATCAAAATAGCATGGTATTAGCATAAAAAGACACACAGATTAATAGAACAGAATGGAAAACCCAGAAATAAACCCACAATTAATGGTCAATTAATCTTTGACAAAGCGGAACAAAATATCCAATGAGAAAAAGACAGTCTCTTCAACAAATGGTATTGAAAAAAACTGGACAACAACATGCAAAAGAAAGAAACTGGACCACTTCTTTCACCATACAAAACAATAAACTCAAAATGAATTAAGGACCTAAATGTGAGACTAGCCCTGAGGTTCCTTTAAGTTCAATCTCTCCTCCTCTGAGCACAGACGGTCCTTCCCTGTTAGGTTGCTCTTCCACCCAGCCCTCCTGGAGTCTCAGAAACTGGTCCTGGGTTTGAAAGTGTCTTCTGTTCTTGCTCACTTTGGAAGTCATCATCTCTCCATAACTTAGTTCTTTTAGATCTAAAAACAGCCGTTGGATGGTTTTAAAGGAAAGTATAATTGTTTTGGTTTATGTAGGGCTTTCTTGTTGCTCTGGCAGGAATTAAAGTCTCCACACACTTCTACACCATTACTAGAAATAGGGCCCACCTGTTAACTGGCCCTAAATGTTTTGCCAATTTCTGTTGTTCTCTGACCCTTCCTCTATGTAGTGCATGTACACTTTTCCAAATGTAAAGGTGTTGTTGTTATTGATTTGTAGTTTTATTGCACTGCAGTCTTTAGATATCAATTCTTTGGTACTTATTACTACCTTATGAATAATAGTCAATTCTGGTCCATTTCAGTAAATGGACATGTACACTTAAGAAGAGTGTGTGCTCTCTAATAGTCTCAAGTTGTGTACATTCTTAAAGTAAATGTATATCCTCTAATTGTAAAATGTGACCAGAATTTTATCAAATTTTGGTTAATTCTGTAAAATGTCCAGAATTTTGGTTAATTCTGGAAAATGTGTGCTTGAGAAGGATGTGTATTTTAAGATTATTGGCTCCAGGACGCTATGCATGTCCATTCGTGAAAGAGAGAAATCAGGTGTTGAGACATGTATCCTAAGTCATATGGAGTCTGCTTATCTATTTGCTTTGGAGAGAGGTGAGATCTCACTGTGGTTATGTTTACCCTTCTAATTCCTTCAGTTTGTGCGCCAAACACTTCAGGCTATGTTATCAGGTGTTTCCAGATTGTTACATATTCCTGGTTGTTACTGGTATTATTACACAATGATCTGCCTTAACCTTGATAATGCATTTTGCCTCTTACTATATTTAATTTTTTTTATGACTATTGCGACACTAGTTATCTTTGGTTGGAATTTTGCTGGGCTACCATTTAATAACTTTGTTTTCATCCTGTTGTTATATATGTTGTGCTATTTAGTCCTATGCCTTTGTTGTGTTTGTTCCCTCTTTTTCTGGCTTCCCTTTGGTCTCATCTTCTTTATCGTAATTCCCTGCTCCAGCTTCCCCCCATCATGCAAACATTCTATGTCTGTATCTTTCTGATTACCTTTAACTTCTCAGACATTTTTTGACCCAAACTGTAATGAAAGAAAGTCACAAATAAGCTGATGAATCACTTTGAACATTTCTTGTATCTACAGAAGGAAGAATGGTGGCCATTGTTATCTTAGTAATAAAACACACAATTTGTACGACCAGTAAGGTTCTTGAGGCCACATACTTCGACTGTAGCAGGTAAATAAAACCTGCGCTGATCTACAGTAACTACGATATGTTTATATGCATAGGTATTGAATAAGTTCATTTTCTCCTATGTCATACAGATGATCAAATTTTTGTTTTCTTTAGTCAAAAGTAAAAAGCAATCTAAATATACAAATAGTAAAGTTACCCATAAATTTCATTTTGTGTTGACTAAACTGTATACTTACAAATATGGATTGATACTAAAGAGTAGCAATATTCACATGGCTTTTTCAGAAAATACGCAATTTTGTAAATGGAAAGGCAGATGACTTATGATTAAAATGAAAGGAAAAAGAAATGTAACAGAAGCAAGAAGGCAAAACCTTAGGTCACAGTACCTTCTCAAAACAGACCTTTGAAAAGGGACAGGTGTTTTTGCTCCCTGTGCTGCTGTATATCTCTGTTTCTTATCAATAAATACCCATTACATGTGCAAAAGATACATAATCACAAAGGAAAATATCCTTTGCGTCAACCACTTCATACAAAGAATCAAATCTGGGACATCATTGGTCATTTCTCTACTGTAGTCATTCCAGCTAAAAGACATTAAAAGAATTTAATAAATTTAAGTACTATAGTGGTAGGTTTTTTAAAGCCCTACTTCAATATAAATGGAATAATAAAAGGTACTGATTAATAAAGATCTTATTTTTTAAGATCTTTGTACTTTTTAATATCAAATGTGCTTTTTAAGATTAAGCCATGAATCACTACAGCAGGTCACTGCAATATACCCACAACTTGTCTGCCATTAGTTTTAAGATTGCCTCAAAAATAACCTACAGTAAAAATATCCCAAGACATTTCTCCCCTAAATTGATTATGGATTTAAATCAATCTTAATCAAAACTCCTAGTACGATTTGTATAAAGTAGCTGATTCTAAATTGTTCATACATATGCAAAGACACTAGAATAACTAACCAATCTTGAAAAAGAAGAACAAAGTTAAAGGCCTGACCCCAGCTGATTTCAGGATTCACTGTAAAGGTGCAGTAATCAAAACCATGTTACTAGAGGAAAGAGAGACTTACAGATCAGGGGGAACAAACCAGAGTCTAGGAACAGATTCATACTTGTGCTGACAACTCACTTTCAACAAAGTTACTTGGGTGAGTCAATGGAGAAAAGATGGTCATCGCAGCAAATGGTGCTGGAAAGGTTGGGTAGATGAGACATGAAAAGACAAACAAATCTGATGCTTACCTCACACTATATACATAAATTTAATTCAAAATGGATCTTAGGCATAAAAGTAAAGTCCTTAGGACACAAAGAACAAAACCAAAAAACAACAACAACAACAAAAACCAAAAAACCAGAAGCCTCATCAAAATTAAACACTTTGACTCTTCATAAAACAATACTAAGGAAATTAACAGGTAAGCCACAGATTGGGAAAAAATATTTGTAAACCATATATATGATAAAGAACTTGTATATAACATACATAAAAACTCTTAAAACTCAGAAATCTGGCAGCAAGTACCTTCTTAAATTTTATTCCCTGTGTGCTGTACTCGCAGGCCCCGTGGGCCCCTACAGACAAAAATGTGCTCTTGCAACCTTATATATTTGGAGTTATCTGATTGACTATTTTAAGAAATAAATTGAGTTATTTTAATGAAAATAAAGACGACGATAATCCAATTTTAGGACTGGATAAAAGATCGGAATTGACACATCACAAAGAGGGTCTATGAAAGGCAAGCAAGTCCAGGAAAAGATGTTTAATATCTGTAGTTTTTAGGGAGATTCAAACTAATACCACAGCAAGACACCACTGCACGTGTGAGAGGACGGTTAGAATTAAAACGGCTGACAACAGCAGGTGTGGGTGAGGACGCCGAGCAACTGGAGCCCTCCCATGCCGCTGACGGGACCGCACGACGGTGCGACCACTTGGCAAGGAGCTTGGAAGTGGCCCAGCAATCCCACTTGCAGCTATTTACCCAAGAAAACAGAAGCCCATACAGACCCTTGTATGTAGATGTTGGTATTATTTTATACATAATATTCTAAAACTGGAAGCAACCTAAATGTCTATTAGTCTATGAATGAGTAAACAAATTGCAGTATTTTCCACACAATGGAATACCACTCAGAAAAAAAAGCACCTAAGAATTTATTAAGCTGGGTTTGAAGACTGGTGAAAGCTCACTGGGGGAACCAGAACGGATACCTGTGGCCAGAGTGGGCTACCCGGGAAGCCTGTTCTGGAACACAAAGCGCCAGTTCACTCATCACCTGGGACTATGGAAAAACGAAGCCAGACGCCAGAGGAAAGGAGCTGAGCCAGCAGCCTTACTGACCTAAAACCTGAAGTGGACTGCGGAGATCTCTCGATTTATGCTCTTAAAGTCTATGAAAAATGGCTGAGGTCAATCTCACAGCTTCCTTTCAGAAAGAAAACAACAAATGCTCACTTGAATTATTTCTGCTTTACTTGCTAGTTTAACTTCATGTTCACCTTTACCTTCATCA